>NC_064644.1:316473952-316776982 GCF_023864345.2 Schistocerca serialis cubense | reverse complement strand
TGTCGTGGTCTCCTGACCTTCAGTGCTTACATATTCCGCCATCACAGCCACGTTCCGCACATCAAGACGCTTCATTCGAACCCAAACTCGATAAGATAGATTCAATGTTGTATGAATTCATGTAAACGACATGCAATTGACAAGCGAGCGCGCCGTGGTTGAAATACTCGAGGCTGGCGTGCACACATACATTCCAGACACGACGGACGCATAGGCTTTTAGTTCGGGACAGAGGCCGCACAGCGGGACGCCAGGCCCTTCAGAGGACGACCCAGCCAATGTCGGCTGGTGACCGCCCGTAGTGGACAGCGTGGGCCCAAGTGAAAAGGGGGAACGACCCTGTGTTTGGCTTAAAAGAAAATTCAGCTACAGTGTCTGGGAGTGGCCAGCCTACGCATTCTTTACACATAGCATGCAGTTTCAGAGATTTTTCACTGGGAGACAGCAAACGCCAAATGCCAAGGCTACAAATTTCCAGATTGGCCGCCTTAAGCGAAACGTCATTCTCCCGTTTTAGAAGAGCAATGCTGATTAGCAGACGATATTTCTGACGCCTTGAGCTGAAGGAATAATGGAAGAGACCGAAAGACATGCCACTTCACGTCTGGCGTGGAGAGGGGCCGTTCCGTTGTCGCTATTGGAGCGAGAACATGTAACGAGAGCGCACGCGCTCGCACGTGTACTCGAAAGAGCGAGGAACAAGTCTCTCCTCAGTACTTCACTGGGAGAGCACCTCTGTCGAGAGCGAATCGAAGTGCTACTCTATATTGAGTCCTTGCAATTAAGCGTTGTTCACTGTGTTGGCCGACACACTTATTGTGCAGTGTGAACAGGCAGAGTTATGGTTAAACGCTTCTGAGCGCATTTTGAGTGGCATCACGTTGTACTGGTTATCTGAGCGGTGTACCACGCCAATAGTTAGACTATGGGCGAATAGGAATCCTTGACTTCTTCAGGGCATAGGGAGAGTTTGATTGCCGCAGGTCAATCCAGATAGAATGAGAGTTATCTTATATGTCAGCAGTGAGCGGCACAGACAGCAGTCGTCACAGCATACGGTATTGTGCGCTACGGCTATTGCGAGCCCCATATTTCCTCCACAACAGTACACTTCACTGCATTTCACATGCAACAGCCTCGACCGTACCTAGCGACATTCTGAAGGATAATTATTTAAGTTGAGTAGGCGCGCCTCTCAGCCATTCTGCCAAGGCAACAAGCATCTTAAACTTTGTGTAGAAATTTCATTAGCGAATCCTATCCTTGAAAGGTAACTTCACATTCCGAAAAGAACCAGGATATAACTTGTTCAATTCATAACTAAAAGTGTCATTGTGATTACTCAGAATTTTTGCAAAATAAATAATAACTCTCGTTAGTTTCATTTTTTTCTTAAATAACTAGCACTACTCCAGTACCCAAGTATCCCACTAGTTACGTAAGAAATTTTGTGAATTTTTGTGTCATTTCCTTACAGCGGTCGACTCCAGAAGATATTTATTGCTGAAAGTTTTTCAGGCATTTCTCTTTAGAACGTTAGGAGAGTCTGTCTGACTTCTGTAGTAGTGTGGGGGCGGAAATTACATCTTGCAAGAGCCACAGGGTAAAGGGTACGTCTCAGATTAATCCGTTGCGCAGAATAACAGAATAATAGATCAACCCCACACACCTCAGAACACCTGCTATTAATGTACCAGCGTCTCACACTTTCAGTGGCTTATCTCACGCTTACATTTACCTCTGATTTTAAAATGTTAATCACTTAAGTATGTTACCTAGAGAAATGTATTCTCGGAATGTCTCTACTCTACATCATTTATCTTTCGTCGTTGTGATTTTTTTCCGTCAGTGTAGAACTAACATGGAAGATATAACTATTAAAACTGTTGAGTGAAGTATAAGTTAGATGAAGACCACAGAAGGGAACTCCAAATAAACGGTACATCAGCGACTATATACAGGGTGTAAACGGTATAAGGCGCCAAAATTGTACAGATGGTACATCTCGATGTGCTTGACAAAAAAGTCTAATGACATTTTCTTGTATCATGTGCTTTATTTTTGTAATATTAAAACCTAATGTTCGTAGGATAGATAGTATACGCATTTCTGTTTACGTAGTCAACCGACAGTACTCGGCGTACCGAGCTTATTGCCTACAATGACGGGGTGGCCAGAGAAAGGCAACGAGCCGACCAGAGGATTGAAATCATTAGACGTGTACAACGACGTGGTGTGATAATCAGGTGGTACCGAAAAAAAGGAATGTAAACGGTTTTTAGGTTCACAAGAATGTGTAATTCGCTTTACGTGAATTGAATACAACCAGTCTGTTTCTCAACAAGTCGATAACGAATGGCTAGTAGTAATGACAACCTAATATCAAATACAATGTATTTCCGTTAGTACAAATTCAATCAATCACCAAGTAGATAGTTGTGCATTAATTACAATCAACTGTTTCACCTTTTTACGGCAACGCCATAACGAATACTAAATTCACATTATTTTCCTTCTGTACAACAACATCGTAACGAAAAGAAAACCCATTACTTCGTTTCCTCTTACACCAATACTACAATAAATGTTCGAAACGACCACCATTCGCTTCTACACATGCTTCATTACGGCGAACCCAGTTTCGTCGCACTCGTTCACACACATTGGCCTTTATGGTATTGTCAGCATCTAAAATCTTCTGCGTCAATTGGTCCACATTATTTACTGGCTCAGCATAAACAAGTTCCTTCATATGGCCCCAAAAGTAAAAATGCAGTGGATTTAAATCAGGGCTGCGTGCTGGCCATCGACGTGGACCCGAACGCCCGATCCACCGTCCTGGAAATCGACTATCCAAAAATCTGCGTACTCTGTGACCAATGTGGGGTGGAACACTATCGCGGAGGAACTACATGTTATGACGTATGCCTAACGGAATGTCTTGTAGCAACGTTGGTAACAATGTTTCCTCTAGAAATGTTCGGTAATAGTTACCAGTCAAACGCGCAGGTAAAACATAGGGCCCAATAATGTAATTATCGAGCATACCCGCCCACACATTTACGGGAAATCGTCGCTGAAAATCTGTTGCCACTACGTGGCGAGGATTGTGTACACTCCACGTGTGCATGTTATGGAAATTAGTCATTCCGTCGCGAGTGAAACACGCTTCATCTGTGACGAGTATTTTGTTGACAAAATCATGCTGCGCACTGTGTAACAAAAACCACTCTGAGAATTCACGTCGTGAAGGGAAATCTTGTTCTTCCAATGCTTGTACGCGTTGAATGTGGTAAGGCCTCTACGCTCCTCTTACAAAGTGCGATGAACGACAGTGTGCGATATACCAACGTGGCGGGCGATGCTTCTAGTACTCTGAGAAAGGTCCTCCTGGATGCGGTCCAGAATTCTTTCCTCAGCTTCCAATGTACGATCGGCGCGTTGTCGGCCTCTGCTTTCTGCGCGGGGCAGTAAAGAGCCAGTATCTCTCAATTTAAGGAAATTAAATACGTACTCGTCCGTTGTATTCTGTCATGATGTAACAAAAACGGAAAGCATATCAGAACAGAAGATACGTTTCGCATACGGACGAAAATTTTCAAAGGTGCAGATAACTACTGTACTTTATTAAGATGTAAATGCATAATAATCGCATACAAGTGGAGAATTACAATGACACAAACTTTTGGTGCACAGCAGCAAATGTATTTCGTCCAGGAAGTCGTCGCTGTGGGAAGCGTTCTCGATAAATTCATACAGCTGCCCTCGCAACACCTTTTACCTCGCCATAAATTAAATGCATATCGCATAGTTCAGCTATAGTAAATCTCCTTTCCATCCTAACAGTTTAAGTAGTTCTAAGTTCTAGGGGACTGATGACCATAGACGTTAAGTCCCACAGTGCTCAGAGCTATTTGAACCATCCTAACAGTTAACAGAGTTGCAATAACATCAGCACAGGTTACTCGTCTACTGTCGTCGGTCATTGTATTACAATGACGCAGCCACTCAGGCCGTAGTTGGCTATGTGTTTACGATTTACGCTCGCGATGTCATTACGCACAGCGGAGAATAACGGGAACCGATTGCTTACGTACGTGCACGGCCAAGTATCTACTTTTCCAAAACCATTATCCTGAGACGAACTGTTTTATTCTGCGACAACCGTAGGAAATACGCAAACACGTTACTAGACTTTTTTGTCAAGCATTGCGAGATGCGCCATCTGTATAATTTTGGTGCCTTATACCGTTTACACCCTGTATACAGAGATGCGTCCTTTATGGCCATAGAACAAACTGGCTTCTCGGCCCACTGTACTCTCCAGTAAGTAAATACGTGCTCCGTGAGCAAGTGACGCCGCCAGCAAACACACCGCATTGTCCGCTCATATGAAGCACCTTTCGCAGAGATCCCACCCCCCTCGTCTCGTGAGTCCACTGCTGCCTTGGCAGGGCATCTGGCCTGTTGGCCGCCGCGCCTAATTCAATTTGCGGAGTGGTCGGCACCGCACAGCCGCGGGCCAAACTGCCGCCGGCAGCATTTCCCCCTCCCCTTTCCACCCCCCCCCCCCTCCCTTCGCGTCGCCTCTCCAGCGGCGCTCATGGCACAACTCCAGATAGAGTGGACGTGACTAGATGACCACAGGTTGAATCTGGCTACAGAATACTGATGAACACAAGTCTGCATACTGCATCTCCAATCACTCAAACAGTAGCATGCCGGAATTTTATAGACGACTCTAATGATACTCTGCTTCAATATCTTTTTTTTTTTTTTTTTTGAGGTAAATATTTTCAGTTCTTCACAATACCACTTACTTCATCTAGTCCACTTCCTCCCCAGTCAAACGGAACAACTGAGCAGGTTCATATCTGTGAAAGACATTTCGTTTAAACATGGACATTTTCCGCACAGAGTTACTAGATGTAATTATTTGGCCAGACAGCAATATCGATCCCACTTTCAAGTGATAATTCGCTAAGAAGTATGTCAATGAATCGTTCGTTTTTACGAGACACTTTCCTCTTGTCTACCATATTAGAACAATCCATGTGCATAAAAAGACAGGGGTACCCATCATTTAAGTAAAGGAACGTCTTATTAAATACATGGAATTTGTAAACATAGCTTCGACGAGGATTGTGTCCTCTCAAAAGGAGCCATACATTAACACACTTTACAATGAGCTGTCACTTGAACTTGATATAACTGTCCAAAATCCCGATTGTGGTGAATAAATCCGTAAACAGCCTAAGTGAGAAAGATGCACTTTTGAGAATATTGCGCGGTTGTGGACACAATCCAACAGAAAATAACAGACAGATCAGTTCCGATACAATAACAATAATGGT
Organism: Schistocerca serialis cubense; assembly: GCF_023864345.2. NCBI lineage: Eukaryota > Metazoa > Arthropoda > Insecta > Orthoptera > Acrididae > Schistocerca > Schistocerca serialis. The sequence continues at coordinate 316,771,628 of NC_064644.1, read as the reverse complement.
CAGTTGGCAAAAAGCCCAACAGATTAATCAATCTAGTGTTCATAGAGACAAACACAGTGTAGATATCATGTTTTCATGATCTTAAAATGCTCTCGACAATAAGATTAATGAAGTACAATTTTACGGCCAGTGCCACACAATATAATCTGCTTTCTTAATCTTCCTTGAGCGTCGTATATGTGCGCTTTGTTCAGTCTGGCATTGTGAAGTACTACCACACCGTATAGAATTCGCGATAGGTCGAGTATGAATGTATGCTGGTGTGAAAAACTTTAGGAAGAAAGTAACATTCGTATAATGTGTCAGTGCCAAATAACATAACTTGGAACTGAGATCATGTTGTTGTTGTGGTCTTCAATCCAAAGGATGGTTTGATGCAGCTCTCCATGCTACTCTATCTTGTGCAAGCCTCTTCACATCAGTGTAACTACTGCTACCTACATTCTTTTAAATCTGCTAACTATATTCATCTCTTGGTCTACTCTACGATTTGTACGCCTCACGCTTCCCTCCAGTACTAAACTGGTGATCCCTCGACGCCTCAGAATGTGTCCTGCTAACGGATCCCATCTTTTGGTCAAGTTGTACCACAAATTTCCCTTAGTCACAGTTCTTTTCAGTATCTCCTCATTAGTTACATGATCTACCCATCTAATCCTAAGCATTCTTCTGTAGCACCATATCTCTTTTTGTCTAAACTGTTCATCGTCCATGTTTCACTTTCATATATGGCTACGCTCCACACAAATACTTTCAGAAACGATTTCCTGATGTTTAAATCTATACTCGATGTTAACAAATTTCTCTTCTCCACACATTCATTTCTTGCCATTGCCAGTCTAGATTTTGTATCCTCCCTACTTCAGCCATCATCAGTTAGTTTGCTTCCCAAATAGCAAAGTTCATCTACTACTCTAAACGTCTCAATTTATAATCTAATTCCCTCTGCATCACCTGAATTAATTCAACTACATTTCATTATCCTTGTTTTTCTTTTGTTGAAGTTCACCTTACATCCTCCTTTCAAGGCCCTGTCCATTCCGTTCAACTGCTCTTCTCAAGTCCTCTGTTGTCTCTGACAGAATTACAATGTCATCGGCTAACCTCAAAGTTTTTATTTCTTCTCCGTGGGTTTTAATTCCTATTCCATAATTTTCTTTTGTTTCCCTTACTGCTTGATCGGTATACATATCGAATAACATCAGGGATTGGCTACATACACTGTCTCACTCCTTTCTCAATCACTGCTCCACTTACCTTCCTTCGACTCTTGTAACTGCTACCTGGTTTCTGTGCAAATTGTAAATAGCCTTTCACCTCCTGTATCCCTGTACTTCAACCCTACCACTTTCAGTATTTGAAAGAGAGTATTCCAGTCAACATTATCAAAAGATTTCTCTAAGTCTACAAATTATGTAAATGTAGGTTTATCTTCTGTAGAAGCCGTAGGATCAGTATTGCCTAACATGTCCCTACGTTTCTCCGGGATACAAGCTGATTATCCTTGAGATCGGTTTCTACCAGCTTTTCCATTCTTCTGTGAAGGATTCGTTTTAGTATTTTGCAACCATGATTTGTTAAGCTCATAGTTCGGGGACTTTCACAACTGTCAGCACCTTCTTTCTTTGGAACTGGATTACGGCACTCTTCTTGAAATCTGCGGGTATTTTACCTGTGTCATAAATCTTGCTCACTAGATGAAAGAGTTTGGTCACGGTTGGCTCTCTCAAAGCTGTAGTAACTCTAACAGAAAGTTGTCTACTCCCAGGGCCTTGTTTCGACTTAAAGTCTTTCAGTGCTTTTTCAAATTCCTCACCCAGTATCATATCTCCCTTCTTAACTTCATCTATGTCCTCTTCCATTTCCATAACGTTGCCCCGAAGTACATCTCCCTTGTATTGATTTCTTATCTTCATCTACGTCCTCTTCCATTTCCATAACGTTGACCTGAGCACATCTCCCTTGTGTAGAGCCTCTATACACTCCTACCATCTTTCTGCTTCTCCTTCTTTGCTTAGGTCTGGTTTTCCCATCTGATATTCATATAGGTGGTTCTGTTTTCTCCAAAGGTCTCTTTAATTTTCCTGTATACAACATCCATCTAACAATTAGTGATATATACTTGTAGATCCTTATATTTACCATCTAGCCAATCCTGCTTAGTCATTTTCCATTTCCTGTCGATCTCATTTTTTAGACTTTTGTATTTCCTTTTACCTGTCTCATTTATTGCATTTTTATATTTGCTCATCGATTAAATTCAGTAACGTTTGTGTTACCGAAAGATTTCTACGAGCCCTATATCGTTTTCTACTGCCTTCACTATTTCATCTCTCAAAGCCACACATTCTTGTTCTACTGTATTCTTTTCTCTTGTTCTTGTCATTCGTCTCCTCACGCTCCCTCTGAAACTCTCTACAACCTCCGGTTCTTTCAGTTTATCCACGTCCCATCTCCTTTTTGCAGTTTCTTCAGTTTTAATCTTCAGTTCATAATCAATAAATTGTGGTCTGGGTCCACATCTGACCCTGGAAATTTCTTACTATTTAAAACATGGTTCCGAAATCTCTGTCGTACCGTTATACCGTGTGTTTCAAAAACAATATATGTATTTCAAATGCATGTATTTATTAAATTATAAGCCACACGAAAATGAAACTTTACACACTTACGAACCCCTCAAGTTCAATATGTCCTCCATCAGCGACACGAACAATATCACATAGATACTCAAATTCCTCCAGCTCGGACAGTCATGTCCATCGTCAATGCTGTTATGGTAGTACTGATCTGGTTCTTCAACTCTTCCAGGTTCTTTGGGCGTGGTGGTACATAAAAGTTGTCTTTAAGGAAGCCCCGCAGTAAGAAGTCAGACGGTTTCAAATCGCTGACCGTCCCCACAGGAAGAAGTCAGCTGAGATATGCTAAGTCGCCAGATCCTCGACGACCAATCCAACTGTTCGGCAGAGTTTCATTCACATATTCACGCACTTGGTGACTCGAGTGAGGGGGTGCCCCGTCTTGCTGAAAAATGAAGTTGTCTGCATGCAGCCTCGGAAACAATTAGTTTTGTAACATAGCGAGATAGTGCTGACCATTAACCGTGTTTCCAACAAAGAAGAATTGCCGTAAACACATGATCGGGATATCGCACAAAACACATTGAGTTAGGGCGAATCTCGCATGTGTTCAATTCCTGCATGTGGGTTACTAGGCCCCAAATTCCAACTCTGTGTTTGTTTACCAGACCACTAACATGGAAAGGCACTTCATCAGTGAACACGGTGCGTTGTGCGAAACTGTTATCATTGTCAATAGCAACAGGAACCTCATTAAAAAATGCCACACCTTTGCGTTTATCATCAGGACGCAGAGCTTGTAACAGCTGTAACTTGTACGGCTTCATAACCAGCCGACTTCTCAAAACACGCCAAATTGTTGTTGTAGGCAGTTGTAGCTCCCGAGTGGCACGAAGAGTTGATCTTGAAGGACTACGCTGGAAAGCAGTTTGAATTCGAGCAACATTTTCATCACGAACACGAGGGCGGCCAGGACTCTTTCCTTTACACACAAATCCTCCATCCAGAAACTGTCGATACCACCTGCGTATGTTCCACCCATGCGTAGGATCAATTTGGCACCTCAACCTGAAACGTCTTTGCACTGTAATCACGAATTCTAGTCCCCCATAACTACTAAATTTTCGTCTCCCTTAACTATCTGAATAATTTCTTTTATCTCATTATACACGTCCTCAATCTTCTACTCATCTGCAGAGCTAGCTACCATATAAACTTGTACTGCTGTGGTGGGTGTGGGCTTTGTTTCTAACTTGGCTACAATTATGCGTTCAGTATGCTGTTCATAGTAGCTTACCCGTGTTCCTATTTTGTTATATATTATTAAACACACTCCTGCATTGCCCCTACTTGATTTTGGATTTACAACCCTATATTCACTTGACCAGAAGTTCTGTTGCTCCTGCCACCGGATTTCAATAATTCCTACTATATCCAGCTTTAACCTATCCATTTCCGTTTTTAAATTTTATAATCTACCTGCCTGATAAGGGACCTGAGATTCCTCGCTTCGACCCGTAGAACACCAGGTTTGTTTTTCCTGATAATGACATGGTCCTGAGTTTCTCCACCAGGAGATCCGAATAGGTGACTCGGGAATATTTTACCCAAGACAATGCCATCATCATTTAACCATACAGTAGAGTTTCATGCCCTTGGGAAAAATTACGGCCGTAGTTTCCCTTGCTTTCAGCCGTTCGCGGTACCAGCAGAGCAAGGCTATTTTGGTTGACGTTTCAAGGGTAGATCAGTCAGTTATCCAGAAAGTTGCCCCTGAAACTATTGAACAGGCTTCTGCTCCTCTTCAGAAATCACATGTTTGTCTGGCCTCTCAACAGATACCCCACCATTGTGGTTGCACTATGGTACAGCTAGCTGTATCACTACGGTATGTTTGCCTCCCCACCAACGGCACGGTCTGTGGTTCATGGGGGGGGGGCGGGGGAGGTACTTCGACTATACATATAAATAACTGCTACTCTGTGGTACGGGAAGTAACTTAAATAAATACATAATGAGACGAACAGGAATGACAGTTTGTGTAAAGACATGATGGTCCCCTGAACATTTCGAAGCCATGTGTGATCACCATGGTTGGCAATGCATGCTCTGAAACATGCTCTCACCCTGGCCATAAGGTTGGTAAGGAGTGTTTTCGGCAGGGCATTCCATTCCTCCATTAGCGCAATTGATAATTGCTGGATGGTTGTAGCTGAATGCGGATGTGCAGCAGCCCACACGGCCTCGATGGGATTTAAATTTGGCGACCGGACATGCCAGTTCATTCGCCGAATGTCCTCTCATTTCAAGAGCTCCTCTACCTGCGCTGTTCGATGCAGTCGCGCACTCTCATTCACATAAAAGACGTCAGAGCCGCTTGTATCCCTGACTGGTACCTGGAGCTGGAACGGAACCAAAAGTACCAGAAATATTCAACAAATCTTTATAGACCAGCATACGTCTGCGACGGCGATATCCAACACGGCGACCCATTCTTGAATGATGCTATTCATATAATGAATGCGCGAGGTTGCATCAGCAGCTATTTATAGCTCAGGATCCAAGCGCACGCTGACGTCATGCCGCCAGCCTATACAACTCCGCGGCAATGCCAATGGAATCCCTGATAAGAAGCACGTGGGGAAGGAACAGCGTTCACCAGTGAGTGTAGAGAGTTAAAAAACCTGGAAGTTCGTATGACCATCAAACTTCGTGCATCCACGCCGTAACACCTGGACCACCAAAACGATAAATTTACGACAATGTTCCGAGGCGCATTATGTTTCCCCACATCTCGCCAATTGAGGGCACGTTCAGTGAGTTACAACAGGAGTGCAACTTTTGGGATTTGTACTCGGAATCTTACATATTTTTAAAAATTGTACAGAAAACTTTTATTCTTGGATACTAGACGAATTTTTCCGTTCCCAATCAGAAATTTATTACTACGTTTGTGTATTACAAGAAGCAACATCTGTGCGTTTTGTATGCATGTTTTTACGCTACATCCCCAGAATAACATATGTTTCAGAGTTAATTTGGGACTGTATGTTTGTAAAAGTGCACATATATTATGTGTTTAAGGTAATTTGTAAGCCTTTTTTGCGCTTAAGGAGTTTCAAATTCTTTTTCTAGTAACAGCTCCTACTTTTCTTACATGGTAATTGCTTTCGTGTTCGACTTCTTTAACAGGGACGGGATTAAGTCTGTTCGATTAATCGATTTTATTTCTTAAAGAGTATGGAATAACACTCTTTGGAGGAACAGTAACAGCTTATGCTACTTTTGTCCTCAGATATAAGGAATAATATTATTCGTAAGAAATCACATTAACTGTTCATAGTCTACCTACACAGCGTCTGTTTTCGCAAAACACCACAGTTTTTGTTTATCTGACTTTGATCTCTTTCGTTTCCTGGTTTCCTCTGTAGGTACACTTAAAGGAATTATTTATTTAAAAGGGTACCCCTTAATTCTATTCGCTACATCGTTCTTTTTCTTAAGACAACTGGAGTAACATCAGTTGTAGGAGCAGTTTCAGTTCATTGTTCTGTATCTTAAGACCTGGCGAACAGCATGATTTTTAGGAAACCACTTTTGGGAAACGTATGGATTACACATCATTATTTGTTTACTATATGATATGTTACTGTGTATCTCTAGTTGAATGTGTAATTGCAATGTAATGTGAATAGATTTTTTTTTGTGCTCAGGTCGTGAAGATGGTCATAATAGACTGAAAATAATAACCTAGAGCGACGCACTGAGGTCTGTACGTGGAATAAATATCAAAAATATCATTAAAGCCTATTTTCCAAATCAAATCAATAAGCACCAAGTACCACGTCTCTCTCAGATGACCTATTTTTGGAACTGATAACTTTGCTGTAACTTTTAAAGGAATTCACTATCAGTACCCATGACATCAAGAGTTGTTTTTCTGTGCCTTAGTTTGTTGCGTCTCACCGCATGTTTCAGAACAACAACAATTATGCCTCACCTGTTAATGAATTTATTTGGCAAACGTGGTTTCGTCGTGCTTTTGCCATTTTCAAATAAGACTTGCGTCAGTAAATAATATTTACTGTCAAGAAGAAATCACACTTCTCTCGAACCATATTTATATTCCTCACATCATCAATAAGGACAGAAAAACATTGGTCGTCTGTATAAAAGCAGTCCGTAATATTTCATACAATAATTCCCGTATAATTCAATGTAAATACGGCAGTTTTGAGATAAATTAATCCAGTAACAGTCCAGGCGCAATTTGTTTTGAAATACTGTTCGACTATGGACCCAAATAAACAGAAAAAAATTGCCACAAATTGTTTTTGGCTCACCTCACATGAACCGGGTGCTCAGCTATTGCAGTGGGTTTCACAGTATTATTTGCATGCGCTAGATGTTAATTTCGCTGTAGCTCACAAAGGTCTAGCAAAGTATATTCTGAATTTATCATTAAGGAATTCGTGATAAAATTCAAACTTACTAACACAAGTTTTGAAATTTATGAATGTATTTGTACCTTAAAAAGCTGCATGCTCTGCATCTATAAAACTTGTAGATATTTGTACCTTTGAGTGAAGTTAAGAACCTACAACATCGCAGCGCGTCAGCAATCGTTGGTTAATATATTAAAAAACTAAAAACCCGCCTCGATTGCGAAAAAAGCACCTAGTGGTAACCTAGGTTTCGGCGTTGATAACTACACCTTCTTCAGAACAACAATAAAACCCACAAGTGCCTAAGAAGGCCTTTGTCAATGATTAAAAGAACACCATAGCTATACATTTATAAACGAAAAAAAAGGAAAACACAAACAGTATATATGTACAAAGTCAAAACCACTACTTAACTTGATGGTGTACGTTCCACCTCACACCGGCCTAAGTTCGATGGGCCAAGACCCGCCATAAACTGCCTTTGTACATATGTACTGTTTGTGTTTTCCTTTTTTTCGTTTATAAATGTATAGCTATGGTGTTCTTTTATTCATCGACAAAGGTCTTCTTAGGCACTTGTGGGTTTTATTGTTGTTCTGAAGAAGGTGTAGTTATCTACGCCGAAACCAAGGTTAACACTTGGTGCTTTTTTCGCAATCGAGGCGGGTTTTTAGTTTTTTAGTATTTGAGTGAAGTGTTTGTGGAAGGAATAAAAATGTTAGGCACTTTTATTGACGACATATCATGGTAGAACATTCTCGATGTTTCTTTCGTCCATCACTGGGGGACTTTCCGGTCTAAAGTTTAATAAGACCAGTGACAACATAATGGAAATTGAAAACGTGATTATTTCAACATTACCGTAGAAATCCTTGTGTGGACCACTGCTTGTGGTAAACTATTTAAATCAACTGATTTTGAATATGTTTTGTAAGTATTTGTCAAATCTAGTAACATTGTATCTTTTAATCAGTTCTACGAAAATTAAATCTTGTTCGTTTCTAAATTTCCCATTATGCAAAATTACTACAATATTTTGCTTTTCAACGTCAGAAAACAACTTTATCCTGATTCCCAAATTCACAAACTGCGTCCGTTCTTTTATCTGGGACACTCAGGTTCTTTGGGGCAACTAATTTCTGCTTCTAGGTGTAGCAAGTTTCTCAGCTTTCCTTAAATGTTTGAATTTGCTGAACTTCCGGTTTTTACTTCTTGTTTGTCTATTTACACTCTGATTCTAATACATTAACACAACTTACAGTCTTCCACAAACCCATCTATCTCTGATTCTCTTTCTCGCTCTTAGCATTTACCATTTTTTAAGGGAAGCACTATTTTCATGATCTAACAACATTTCTTAACTTTGTGATCGTATGCCCTTCCAATGCCCACAGATGTCAGTAAAACTATGAAGGTAAATCGTGTGCACAATCCTTCGATAAATTGTGTGACGCAGTTGTCTGCGTTGTCGTGTTTTATTTAATTGTGTTTCGTATTCCCTGGGGCGATGACAGGGTACCGGTCCGTCATTCGCCTAAAATGGTTGAAAACAACCTAAAATCACTTTCGGACTGGCATGTGTACCAGACCAACCACCATGGGTCTGATTCTCCTTCGCCTGTCACAAGTACAGCATTGTGCGTTAAACTAAACAAGCAGGTCGCTCACAACCCATTCATCTATTTATAATACTGTAAAACACAAGGCTAAAGAAGGTATACACAACAAAAGGAGTCAAATAAAACTCTCAAGTCAAATGATGGTAAAAGGTTTTTCGTTTACATCAGTGAAGAACAGCAAAAGGTCAGTTAACCAGCTAACGACTCTTTGCGATTGAAAATAGCATTCCTCACGTTTCATTGATTTGGTCTACCGTGTATTGGGAATAAATCTGTGGAAAGACGTCTATTAAAAGTAACTCTCAAGTATTTAGAGATCAATGATAATGATGGAAGGTCACCTTCCTTACTAAACAGGTATGACAGACATTACACCACAGCAGCGCTGTAGCTAGCATATCTGCACCGATTACCCTAGTCCAGTGCCATCCCTAACACAAACTTCTATTCACATCTTCAGCTTCTTTTCCCCTTTTTTGCTAAGATGAAGATGTGAATTAAAATTTATGTTAGGTAGGGCACTGGACTAGGATACATCATGCAGCAGAGACAGCAATAGTGCTGTAGTGGTGTAATGGCTAGCATACCTGCATAGTAAACATTGAGACCCGACTTCAAGTACCGGCCATGGAACGAATTTTAATTCATTTGTTCAGCTTTCATCATTATCGTAGATAAAGGTGACACGCAAATGTTTCTTGGAAAATGTAATTGTGTGTAATTACAGATCAGTGAGTGATACAATGGCTGTATACCCTTCTTGTGTGAATGCATTACAGTTACGAAAGGAAATTAAGTTGTATGTAACATGAACCAAGTAAGAAGTGATACCGACGGACTATTTCCTCCCAGCGTAGACTTTATTGGGTTGTACAACCACTGATGGTGTGTGGGAACTAGTCACCTTCAAGGGAACAAAAAATCAGTGGAATAAAGGGTTACCAGTTTTTAGTCCCAATTGTGTAATGTATCCCTTCTTCCACTCAGTGATGCAGTTGCTACACATTCTCTTACACGGAAGCAATATATTTACCGAAGAAGATGAAGTGTGTTAGTTAAGTATGAAGTAACGCCAAAAATTTATTTTTCTGGGTTCTCTAAAGTTTCTTCAACTCATAGTCGATGTTTCATCAGTTTAAGGTTACCTCAATTTCACTTTCCACTATTCGTGAAAAAAGTAGGGCATGGTTTTGTTTTATAACAATGAAGAAATCAAGAATACTTGAAGTGCTTATCAAGGAAATTTTGTAAATTGTGGTGTCTGCAAAGTGCACAGTGTTAGTGTTAGTGTTAGTCTCACCGTTTCTGTAGTGTCTATATTTCTGGCCTTATTTCACCAGGATACTTCCTTCCTCTTATATGCTACAGCTGCTACGTTCGCCACAAGGAGGCAGCAACGTTCGTCATCCGCTAAATCTATGCTGCTCCAAAAACAGATACCTCCAAAAATGTAATTTACCATCCCTTTAAAGTCCCTAGCAAGTTTCAGGAGAAAAAATATTTGTCCTGAATTGAAAGTTTTCATTATTCAGTTCTGACTTTGCTATAACAATATGTAAGTCCAAATAAATGAAAGAGAGAAGCTGAACTCTTTACCTAGAATGGATGTAACCAGGATGAAACTTTTAATTTTTTATTATTTTTTAAATTATATTTTGCAGCTCCAAACGTGACTGTACTCAATACATTCGAGGTATTAATTAAAAAACGCCTGCAGTCCAAATTTTTCGTGTTTTGTTCAGTACACGATGCATTTCGGAGCCTGTGGGTACAACTAATTAGTTTTGCCAATGAAATTTTACGTTACTATAATGATTGCAGTGAATACTCAAAAGTGGATATAAGTTAAGCCTCTGTTACGCAATACAAGACTCAACGGTTACTGAGGCAGAAAAAGTTTGACAGAAACTGGTCGTTAGCAAACAAACAAAACAACAATTAATTAATTTTCATATTTTTACGACACTCGGTCATTGCATGGAAAGAAAAGGGACCATTGCAGGAGAGCTTCTGTAAAGTTTGGAAGGTAGGTACTGGCGGAAGTAAAGCTGTGAGGACGGTGCGTGAGTCGTCCTTGGGTAGCTCAGTTGGTAGAGCACTTGCCCGCGAAAGGCAAAGGTCCCGATTTCGAGTCTCGGTGCGGCACACAGTTTTAATCTGCCAGGAAGTTTCATATCAGCGCACACTCCGCTGCAGAGTGAAAATCTCATTCTGAAAAGGGACCCTACATGTTAATAATGTCTGTGGACAATGACAACACAGGTGGCCTACAAGTTTTAACTGTTACGTGTTATTATTCAAGAAAGTTGGTCATCAAATTTTGCGAAAGAAATGCCAGTGGGTAATATCTGTGAAGTCTTAGTTATACGTTGTCAGTTAACATTCCTACGAAGAATGTGGCCGAGACAAAGCTGAGCTGCTGCTGATTGCGAAGCACGAGTCGTTTGCAGAGACACGAATGACTGTGGAACAGGCTATAGTTAGAACTGCAGTTTCCTCCTTCTGTCCATTCCAGCCGTGCTCTCAATACTCACTGGTTAATAAAGTAAGTGCGCCTACATTAGGGCGATAGTAACGGCACACTACGTCTGCAGCAACTCCCAACAAACATTTCCGCTCTCTTTCAAAACTCAGCTACGGTGTCTCCTCTGCTCGCAGCGCGACAGTCTCTCCATACGCAAGGATGAACACCGGTAGAGCTATTGCAATTTCGTCTTTGCTATCCGTACATTTAAACAACTTTCCTTGGCGAATACCCAGCAATTTACAATATTTGCATTATAATTACAATCAGTCGTACACTTTCACAAATAAATATACTTTTAAATCCATTACATGTAAAATATAGTTTCTGTAATAAAGCTTACAGATTCAGAATTAGCAGTACATTACAAATCAAAGGATATTAAGCAGGGAAAAATTTTGGATGGTGCAGAAGGTATTTTATCTGCATTTTTGGTTATGCATTTGCCCCACATTCCATGATATTTTTCCTGAGGGGAAACAGAATCAGGGATGTCGGAAATGCATATGTCTAAAGGCATTCAGTTTTGTCTACATACATTTTGTTAATCATTAATTAAGCTTTTCACTAATTATGTTTATTTTGTGTGGGCACCTAATTAGCCTGATAACTGTGACATTATGACTCACAACATTGTATATTAACGTAACAAATTTTAAACTACAAAATTATATTTCAGAATATCATTATATTTGTAATGGTTTATGTGCTACTAGCAAGAGTCGAGGCAAAATTTAAATCTTTACATGGAACCTTTACACTCCTTGTGCTGAAAAGAAAGGGGTCGCGTTCCCTAACGTATTTATAAAGGACGCCACAGAGTTATAGAGCCAGCAGCGGCTCCGTCCAGACATGGCATTGTTGCGTGCGCCACAGCTGCACGCTTGATCTCTATTCGTTTGTGCAGTGGAATTCCAAAACTTCCACCTACCTGGCAGCCATTGAAAACTTACTCCCGAATAATTTCAGAGTCATATTTCCAACACAGTGGGTAACGCAACACTGCCCATATTCTCACACATGCACGGACCTGAAGCTTATACGTTGTCTGAGTGAATCGGTATTCACTTTCATAGTACACGATATAAAAGAATTTTTACAGCATATTATTAACAAAATTAGAAATGATACACTTAACAGACTGACATTTAGACACATTCGCCATGGCTTGGGTTTTTATTTCATGTCAGTTGCTTTCGGAACATTTACCTTGGAAGCTAAATTCTTCGTTACATTCTTTGCAAATTCATTGATGATTGTCAGATCCAAGACATCAATCTGGAATATATTTTGAAAATTACAATACTAAGTACGATTTTTACTTCAAATTCTTTCTGAAATGGTTGAAATGGCTCTGAGCACTATAGAACTTAACAGCTGAGGTCATCAGTCCCGTAGAACTTGGAACTACTTAAACCTAACAAACCTAAGGGCATCACACACATCCATGCCAGAGGAAGGAATCGAACCTGCGACCGTTGCGGTCGCGCGGCTCCAGACTGTACCGCCTAGAACCGCTCGGCCACTCCGGCCGGCATTCTTTCTCAGATTAACCAGTTCTTAATTGATACAATTCAAGTCAGCAGTGTTACGTACACGCAACACCTTGCCAGAATTAGGAAAAGCTAAACATTAAGCTTTACGTATAATGACAATCTGATATGGTCCATTATAAATGAATTTAAATTTTGAAACCTCATTACCAATCTCGCTCTGTTTCTCGTTTGCTTTAACGAGAAGGAGGTCACCAATTGCAAATTTAGCACACCGTACTTTCGCGTCATGACGTTGTATTCGCGCCTCACGCATTCAATTTCATTATCTCTCGTGAACGTTCATCTTCGTCTCTGTGTCAATACTAACTATTCCACCAAATCCTTAGACTTACTGTCTAATGGGATATCCTCTGGAGTGAATCCTGTACATTCGTTCGTTAAAGCATTCATAATCCTTTCAAAACTGTATATACATTTGCTCCTGTGATTGTGGTGACAATACATTCGGCAAAGCCTTACCTCCTCGCGCACCTACCGTCCGCTGGATTTCCTGCCGGGCAGTAGGCCGAGATGTGCACCACTTTAACGCCATTGCTTTCCGTAACATCATTCGATAATTTGAAAATAAGCTCTGCCCAATTGGCTCTGAGCACTATGGGACTCAACTTCTGAGGTCATTAGTCCCCTAGAACTTAGAACTAGTTAAACCTAACTAACCTAAGGACATCTCACACATCCATGCCCGAGGCAGGATTCGAACCCGCGACCGTAGCAGTCTCGGGTTCCAGACGGCAGCGCCTAGAACCGCACTGCCACTTCGCCCGGCTCTACCCAATTATCGGACAAAATCGCTTTTTGGTTTCCAGTTATGCACAAAGTAATCGTTTGTAAGTTTGTCACAAACCGCTCTAGCTGTTGCCTTTCTGATCGCATATAATTCAAGTAACTTCGATAAGGCTTCCAGCACCACTAATATGCGGGGGAAGTTTCCTGAAGTATTTGGAAGGGGGCCATAGAGGTCTGTGCACGCTAATTCGAGAACATCGTCAGGTCTTATGCTCTGCATAGACCCACGATTTTTGCAGTTGGTCACCTTCGCCTTCCGACCCTTATCGCAGGTCTTTATCCTCCCTGTCATCCTCTTTAACACGTCGTTAAAATTCAAAACATCAGCCGTTTTCTCTGCTCATATTTGGTTCGCAGTGATTATAGGCTAAGTAATGTTGTTGATGTGGTCTTCAGTCCTGAGACAGGTTTGATGCAGCTCTCCATGCTACTCTATCCTTCTGAATCTGCTTGGTGTATTCGTCTCTTGGTCTCCTTTTTACCCTCCACGCTGCCCTCCGATACTAAATTGGTGATCCCTTGATGCCTCAGAACATGTCCTACCAACCGATCCCTTCTTCTAGTCAAGTTGTGCCACAAACTTCTCCCCAATCCTCTTCGACACCTCCTCATTAGTTATGTGATCTACCCATCTAATCTTCAGCATTCTCCTGTAGCACCACATTTCGAAAGCTTCTATTCTCTTCTTGTCTAAACTATTTATCGTCCATGTTTCACTTCCATACATGGCTACACTCCATACAAATACTTTCAGATACGTAGTAATAAGTAATAATAGTCTACTATTTCAGTGATGTACTTGGTGGGCCAACATACTCGCCAAGTATTGCTGCCCTAATCTCTGCTATACACAGGATATTGTTGTACATCGTGTAATATTTTCTCAACTTTTCTCCGTCTTTATTCTCTCTGCCGTTCTTGGTCTGCCCCAATTTCTCCTTACTTTGATGACGACTGATATTATCATAAAGTACCCGCTATCTTTTTTTCGTCCTGCTACGTCTCAAATACTTTCAAGTTCAGTGCACCTTCGTATTCGCTTTCTCATAATAAGTCCTCATTCACATCAAGATCATTCCAGAAAAATCCATACGCCTGTGAAACCGATTTTTTAATTTTCTGTCCTGCAGTTGGTGACGCCTTTTTGAATCCAATATTGTAATCTCTTTGTAACTTTTTTTCGATTAATGAACCTTGCATTACCAACGATTCGCTCACTCTCCAGTCACGTAAATTTTCTTCGGAACGATGGCTATCATCTTCCAAATTTCTTGGAAAAATGTGCCATTGTTCTACTTCTAATTCTTCTCTAATTCTTCTCCCAAGCTCACACAATCCACACCACTCTCGTCTGACTGTACGACGTCAGACTTAACATGGTATAAGTAATATACGTGGCTTTCAATTAGTCGTAACCTGTCATCATCGGCAAATACTTCTTGTCCCTCTTCAGATATTTCGCTTCGCTTTTCTTTGGGAGCAGCTTCGATGGGGCTGGCAGCTTCAATCACTATAGTATTTGGATAAGCCTGCCTCTTCGGTACCGAGCTTTCCGTTTCCTCATAAACTCTAATTACATGCGGGTTGAGAAGCGTCAAATGTTGCCCGCTCTCTCCATAACAGAGGTCCTACTCAATCCTATGTAACTTTTCATTTCGACATACATCCTTCCGAAGTGATGGTCACACCTCTTCGCTTTCCTCGTTGCCCTGCGCGAGAACGAAGTTTTTCTGATATCGGCTTCTTTAAATTCACCGGCGAATTACACAGTATTGGACCAGTGGTATCGTCCTTGCTTTAACAGCGGCCGCCTCATCGATAATGACCGGTACTCTACCTTCATCATTAATACGGACAGTGATCGCCTTCTCGACATCCGTTTCAACTTCAATTATTGTTACCGCGGGTGTGCTAATCGCTCTCTTGTCTTTCACATTCTCCTACCGCCGATTGAACCATTCGACCTGTCATAGCGACGTCGCCTAGGCCTTCTCCTGGGCCGCCAAGGTCTTCCCACGACCGTTGGATCCCACACCGGCGCCGCTAATCGTTTCCCTGATTAGGTACGACAGGTCCCCCTCTAATAGGCTGTCGCAATTGCCGATTTTGCTCCCGCCTAATGCCATTCTGCTGAGACCCACGTAACATATTCACATAACATTATTCTCTCTCATTTCTCTATTATTGTTGCCACTATCACTGTTATTGTTATAGTGGTGTGAGTTATTGTTACCATGGCGATGGTTTCCATTAGTGCCATGGTTATTGATATCACGGTTGTTCTTGTTGTGGTCATTATTGCTTTTAAAATTTTTGCGTTTATCCCGCCAGTTATCTTCATCTTCGGACTTTTCTAAGAATGTTGTGATTGTTATGTAACTACTGCCTACATACCTCTGGAAGCTTTTCCAGAATTCCCAAATATTCTCCTATTCAGTCCGTCGATCACGCAAATATTCTAATTTGCGGATCCAATTTTCGCAAAATTCTTTCATTGACGGCTAGTCTGATTCTACAGAATCACGCCATACTCTCTCCCGCTTCTGCACTGACCTATATTCTTTCAAGAACGCCTGTTAAATTCTTTAAAGCTCAAGTTCGCAACATCGAGATTTAGGCCCTATCATTTAGCTTCGACCGCTAGCATGTCGATTACAGCATTAATTTTTCTCTTAGCCATCCACGACTTCCGCAATTTTTAATGAAGTCGGTAGCGTGTAATCCAGCCAGCTTTTTGAGGGCATCGAAACGCTTCCTCCTTCGCTTTCAATATTACGTGCGTAGTCGTTTCTTCACTCTACTTTCTACGTCTGATACTAATGTTTGCAAATTCTTACTTTTTCGCGCTAGTTCTACCTTTCCAATTACTTTATTTTCAATAATGGATTCAACAGTCCGTTCCAGTTCTGTTCCATCCTCTCTGTTTCCATCTCACTATTTATGCTTCCTTTTTTGGACTGTACATCGTCATTTCTTCTCAAGATTACCGATTTCGGTATTCATTACAATTATATCTTCCTTGGTTTAATCTACTTCCGTGTTGACAACTACAATGTTATTGTATGCAGTCTCAGTGGTTTTGTTCTGAGCATCCATATTACTTAATTGTGCATCAGTTGTATTGTTAGCTATTGTTAATTGATTCAGATTGAGCTATGATTGATTCGAACCGAATTATTAATTTTACTGATCAACATGCGCAATGAATCGTTTACATATCCAGGTATTACTGGTTTTGACTAACTCTGTTTCTTCCTTAATGGTTTCCTCGTATCCACCGTCAATGGATTCGGTTTCGATTTTTATTTCGAATTTCGTAACACCTACCCCCATGAACCGTGGACCTTGCCGTTGGTGGTGAGGCTTGCGTGCCTCAGCGATGCAGATGGCCGTACCGTAGGTGCAACCACAACGGAGGGGTATCTGTTGAGAGGCCATTCAAACGTGTGGTTCCTGAAGAGGGGCAGCAGCCTTTTCAGTAGTTGCAGGGGCGACAGTCTGGTTGATTGACTGATCTGGCCTTGTAGCACTAACCAAAACGGCCTTGCTGTGCTGGTACTGCGAACGGCTGAAAGCAAGGGGAAACTACAGCCGTTATTTTTGCCGAGGGGATGCAGCTTTACTGTATGGTTAAATGATGATGGCGTCCTCTTGAGTAAAATATTCCGGAGGTAAAACAGTCCCCCATTCGGATCTCCGGTCGGGGACTACTCAAGAGGACGTCGTTACCAGGAGAAAGGAAACTGGCGTTCTACGGATCGCAGCGTGGAATGTCAGATCCCTTAATCGGGCACGTAGGATAGAAAATTTGAAAAATGAAGTGGATAGGTTGAAGTTAGATATAGTGGGAATTAGAGAAGTTCGTTGGCAGGAGGAACAAGACTTTTGGTCAGGTAAATACAGGGTTATAAATACAAAATTTAATAGGGGTAATGCAGGAGTAGGTTTAATAATGAATAAAAAAATGGGAGTGCGGGTAAGCTACTACCAACAACATAGTGAACGCATTATTGTGGCCAAGATAGACACGAAGCCTATGCCTACTACAGTAGTACAAGATTATATGCCAACTAGCTCTGCAGATGATGAAGAAATTGACGAAATGTATGATGAGATAAAAGAAATTATTCAGGTAGTGAAGGGAGACGAAAATTTGATAGTCATGGGTGACTGGAATTCGTCAGTAGGAAAAGGGAGGGAAGGAAACATATGGGTGAATAAGGATTGGGGAGAGAAATGATAGATGAAGCCGTCTGGTAGAATTTTGCACAGAGCATAACTTAATCATAGCTAACACTTGGTTCAAGAACCATAAAAGAAGGTTGTATACATGGAAGAATCCTGGAGATACTAGAAGGTATCAGATAGATTAAATAATGGTAAGACAGAGATTTAGGAACCAGGTTTTAAATTGCAAGACATTTCCAGGGGCAGATGTGGACTCTGACCACAATCTATTTCTTATGAACTGTAGATTAAAACTGAAGAAACTGCAAAAAGATGGGAATTTAAGGAGATGGGACCTGGATAAACTGACTAAACCAGAGGCTGTACAGAGTTTCAGGGAGAGCATAAGGGAACAATTGGCAGGAATGGGGGAAAGAAGTACAATAAAAGAAGAATGGGTAGCTCTAAGGGGTGAAGTAGTGAAGGCAGCAGAGGATCAAGTAGGTAAAAAGACGAGGACTAGTAGAAATCCTCGAGTAACAGAAGAAATATTGAATTAAATTGATGAAAGGAGAAAATATAAAAATGCAGTAAATGAAACAGGCAAAAGGGCATACAAACGTCTCAAAAATGAGATCGACAGGAAGTGCAAAATGGCTAAGCAGGGATGGCTAGAGGACAAATGTAGGGATGTAGAGGCTTATCTCACTAGGGGTAAGATAGACACTGCCTACAGGAAAATTAGAGAGACCTTTGGAGAGAGGAGAGCCACTTGCATGAATATCAAGAGCTCAGATGGAAACCCAGTTCTAAGCTAAGAAGGGAAAGCAGAAAGGTGCGAGGAGTATATGTAGAGGGTCTGTACATGGGCGATGCACTTGAGGGCAATATTATGGAAATGGAAGAGGATATAGATGAAGATGAAATGGGAGATATGATACTGCGTGAAGAGTTTGACAGAGCGCTGAAAGACCTGAGTCGAAACAAGGCCCCGGGAGTAGACAACATTCCATTGGAACTACTGACGGCCTTGGGAGAGCCGGTCCTGACAAAACTCTACCATCTGGGAGCAAGATGTATGAGACAGGCGAAATACCCTCAGACTTCAAGAGTAATATAATAATTCCAATCCCAAGGAAAGCAGGTGTTGACGGATGTGAGAATTACCGAACTATCAGTTTAATAAGTCACAGCTGCAAAATACTAATGCGAATTCTCTACAGACGAATGGAAAAACTGGTAGAAGCCGACCTCGGCGAAGATCAAATTGGATTCCGCAGAAATGTTGGAACACGTGAGGCAATACCGACCCTACGACTTATCTTAGAAGCTATATTAAGAAAAGGCAAACCTACGTTTCTAGCATTTGTAGAGAAAGCTTTTGATAATATTGACTGGAATACTCTCGTTCAAATTCTGAAGGTGGCAGGGTTAAAATACAGAGAGCGCAAGGCTATTTACAATTTGTACAGAAACCAGATGGCAATTATAAGAGTCGAGGGGCATCAAAGGGAAGCAGCGGTTGGGAAGGGAGTGAGACAGGGTTGTAGCCTGTCCCCGATGTTATTCAATCTGTATATTGAGCAAGCAGTAAAGGAAACAAAAGAAAAATTCGGAGTACGTATTAAAGTCCATGGAGAAGAAATAAAAACGTTGACGTTCGCCGATGACATTGTAATTCTGTCAGAGACAGCAAAGGACTTGGAAGAGCAGTTGAACGGAATGGACGGTGTCTTGAAAGGAGGATATAAGATGAACATCAACAAATGCAATACGAGGATAATGGAATGTAGTCGAATTAAGTCGGGTGATGCTGAGGAAATTAGATTAGGAAATGAGACACTTAAAGTAGTAAAGAAGTTTTGCTATTTGGGGAGCAAAATAACTGGTGATGGTCGAAGTAGAGAGGATGTAAAACGTAGACTGGCAATGGCAAGGAAAGCGTTTCTGAAGAAGAGAAATTTGTTAACATCGAGTATGGGTTTAAGTGTCAGGAAGTCGTTTCTGAAAGTATTTGTATGGAGTGTAGCCATGTGTGGAAGTGAAACATGGATGATAAACAGTTTGGACAAGAAGAGAATAGAAGCTTTCGAAATGTGGTGCTACAGAAGAATGCTGAAGATTAGATGGGTAGATCACAAAACTAATGTGGAGGTCTTGAATAGAATTGGGGAGATGAGGAGTTTGTGGCACAACTTGAGAAGAAGGGACCGGTTAGTAGGACATGTTCTGAGGCATCAAGGGATCACCAATTTAGTATTGGAGTTCAGCGTGGAGGGTAAAAATAGTATAGGGAGACCAAGAGATGAATACACTAAGCAGATTCAGAAGGATGTAGGTTGCAGTAAGTACTGGGAGATGAAGCTTGCACAGGAAAGAGTAGCATGGAGAGCTGCATCAAACCAGTCTCAGGACTGAAGACAACAACAACAACAACACCTGCAGATGCCAGGAATTTCATTTTTGTCAGTTCCTGTGTTTCAGCGGTAGCGTCTGTGATGCCAGCCGCCGGTTCCTCAACAGTGGGTTGCGCTGCCAGCGTTCCGCTTTGTTCTGTCGATTGTTCTTCGTTAACTAAAACAAAATTGTCAGCCACGTTTGTGTTCATCAACTTGCCTGTTTCACTAATTACTTGACAGTTTTGTGGCTCATTTCCACCGCTTACTACTGATGTGCTTCAGCGACTATATTCGTAGCGTAAGGAATTTAATTAGCTACGAATCTGCACAATGCAAAATTAATGCCAAGAACAATACCAAACTGATATTGGCCTCTCACTAGCGCCGCCACGTGTAAAGTCCCCCTTGCCAATCGGTCTATTGGAATGCGATATTAATTACCGTTATCACGTAAGCCTAACCAAACTTTACGATGAGTAAGGCTATCTGAAACAGTAAAGCAAAGTTAAATGAAGCTGTTGGTTCAATAAATGACTGACTAGAACTGAAAATTTGCTACTGTTTCCGTTGTGCGTCACTTTTATAGTAACTGTGTTCACGGGAGCCGTCTGTTTCATGAGGAACCGGGCATGGAAGCCAGTTTAATCGAACTTTGCTTCGAACTTCAGACGGCATCTTGCAGGTGTTCAAATAACACATTCCGGATACATACAATCTGTGATGCTGCGTTTCAGTAATCTCAGTGTAACATAATGTAAGTTTTGCAAAAAAGCCATCCACTTTTAATTATTGGAATATAGAGTTGAGTTTATTTTAAGCAAATAAGTGAGTAATTTACTTGTGCTGCATCCTTAGATATTAGTTTCGCCAGTGAAATTTTGCATTACGTCAAATGGGATGTTACTACTCAAAAGTACAAATTAGTTATGCCTCTTACGCAATACAGGAATGAACAGTTACTGGGGCAGCAAAATTTGTACTGAAATTGGTCATTAGCAAACAAACAAAATTGGCTGTAAATAGTTAATTCTCATATTTTTACGACATTTGGTCAGTTAACAGTCATGCGATATTGTAGCTGTGCGGACGACGAAGAATATAGCCGACGACAATGCTGAGGTGCTGCTGTTGCTGGTGGTAGAGAACCACGACTCGTTTCCTGAGTCACGGGTAATTTCGTCGTTGCTACCCATACATCTAAACAACGTTCCCTTGGCGATTACCCAGCAATTTACAATATTTACATTATAATTACAATCAGTTAAACACATTCACATATAAATACAGGGTTAAATCCATTACAAATTAAATATAGTTTCTGTAATAAAGCTTACAGGTTCAGAATGAGCAGTGTGTTGTAAGTTATCAACGGATATTTAACAGGGAAAATTTTGGATGGTGCACAAGGTATTTTATCCGCAATTTCAGTGTTATAATCGGTAACAGATTTTGAGACATCGCTCCGGTTGGTTTTTCTCGTTTCCAGAAAGTGTAGCACGAAACATAGGAGGACACGCTGGAGGGCTATTTGGTCACGAGGAGGAGAGAGAATGGTCTATTCGGCAGCAAGCAGCAGTCCGTGCTGGGTCTAGCTTGCGCTCCGAACTCGGTTCTTTTCACGCAGATGCGGAGGGAAGCAGCTGACGGTACATCGACAGGTTATATATAAACTGCATCTAATCATGGAGTGCAGTGTGGACTGTAATTATCGTATGACAGCAAAACTTAGTAGATATACTAATTCGTTTATGCGGAACCGATTTACGCTGAAAAAATTAGATCCAATTTTCGTCACCAGGTGCAAAGCTGGTGCCGTACGAAATGTCATCGAAGTCTCCGGTGTTCATATTGAACAAACAGTGTAAGAGGCGGTAAATAATAAAATCAACGTTATGCCTTTTTCATACGATTAACCTTTTTCGTCACGTCCAGTTTCTAATCCATTACGTCTCTTTTGCATTCGCAGTGCCACATTGGCAGCTTGTGGCCAAAACTGGAATTTTTTTCGAGTGAAAATTAAGTTTCATATTAACGCATTACAACATCTATCAAGTTTCGCTGCCGTATGATAATTGCAGCCCACACTGATCTTCCTTGAATGAGCGTGTAACCTCCCCCTCACTTATCGACCATAATGACAGTGAAAAATTAAACCGCGTGTACCTAATGGAAATTTGGGAAAAGCAATCGTCACCGAAGTTAATCTGTCGGTAAAGAGGGAGGAAAGGGTTACATCTAAATGAAAGGAAAAATGCAAATGAAACTGGTGGAAATTAATTTTGAAACGGGGTAAAATTAATGAAGAAAGTAAATGTGCGGCCGTTACGTTAACAATTAACTAGCGGTAACTAGATATTTGAGATTTGGGGGAAATTACGGTCGCCAGTCCTAAGGACAATTACTCTAGTTACTGAAAAAGAAAGGTAATTACACATATAATTAGCACTAGAAGCGTGGCAACTGAAGGTTGACACGTGTAGTGTGGAAACTGAAAGTTTGTCAGAAGTAATAACTTTCGCTGCACTATGACTTAATTTAGCAAAAGAATTAATAAAACCGGAAAACTGAAAGTTAATTTAGTGACTGAAATTAATAAGAAGCTTTCCTTCTTAAGCACATCGAAATTCAGTAAAATACGGTTAGTCTTGGACTACCTCAACAATCATTTCAAAAGCTACTTGAATCTACGCAATTTAGAAATAAGAGATTTACCTTTGAACTTGAATTAAATGATTCTGAACAATTAACAATAGTAAAATTTAGTACGTACCAAGCTGAGCTGCAGTCACAGGTAAGCTAAAATACGGTAACAGAACTCGGACTCTTAATTTGTGCTTGCGTAATCTGAAGATTGTAGCCAGCTATGAATACTTAAACTTAACTTTGAAATTAAAGCAGTGAAATGGAATTATATTATTTTAATGCTGGCGTTTGAATTTCAACGACACTCGGGTTCATTTCGGAAAAGGAAGGGACCCTGCTTGGTAATGCACTTGGGACAATGAGCAACAAAGGTTCATGCTAAGTAGCTGTAATTTTGTGATGCAACAATTTTAAAAGTTTGAAAAGCTGAGGTCTGCCATACAGTTCTAAAACTTTACGTGCTTCCAGTCTTCCTTGTTGGTTGATTGAAGGTTGGAAGCCGTCGATCGAGGATGTGGCGACAGTCACTCATTGTCGGCCGTCGCTGTTGCAGAAGCTGGATGTTGGCGCGCCTTCTTCTCGACACGGTCACCAGACGAAACGGGCTCTTGATGTGCGCCAGCTAATGCTTCCCGTCCGCGACACCATGTCAGAAACTATCATCGCAAGTCGAGCGCAATTACATGCTGCCAAACCCCGAAAGCGCGGCAACTCGCGGGAGCTACACACAACACACCTGCTCCACTCGCTACTCCAGCCAGACTCCCTCTGCCCGCGCTCCACGCGGCAGATTTAACGCTACCAAAGATCCTACACACTTTGATTCTTCACACGACCCATCGATGTAATCGTTCGATAGCAGTTTTCCCTAGGCAAGACCCAGCGTAAAAATACAAATAATATTTACGAAACAAACCAATTATACATCGACATAAGTGCATAAATATATATATACAAACAGTAAAACAATTACAATATATAAAGAGACAGAAATGTCATATCTTGAGGTAACAAAACAAGGAAAAAAAAATAATAGTACAATAGATGGAAATAGGAGGATATGCATTTCCGGCGTTACAAGTGCACTTTAATTATAATCACCCGGTATATCTGGCCGTCT
This sequence comes from Schistocerca serialis cubense, assembly GCF_023864345.2. Lineage (NCBI taxonomy): Eukaryota > Metazoa > Arthropoda > Insecta > Orthoptera > Acrididae > Schistocerca > Schistocerca serialis. The sequence continues at coordinate 316,747,790 of NC_064644.1, read as the reverse complement.
CGGCTTCTGATGGTGCATCTTTCGCAATGGCGATCTTTCTTTGCTTCCATCGTCGTCAGTGCAACGACAGGGCATGTACTTTTGAGACTAATCACGGGCTTATAGCTTAGAGCCTTGGGCTTTGGGCTCTGCTGTCTCTGGCCATGAGCTTTATTAATCAGCCAAGTCAGTAATCATCTGAGGGAGTACGCGACATACTTTCACTTCCAATAAGACCATGTTCTTTTCCGTATTTCTTGCCTGTTTCGTCTTGCCTTCCAGTATTTAAATTGGATGTTTGCATCACTATTTTTGCTGTGTATGATGTTTTCTCATGTACGATGCATTATTATATAGCTTATATTTGCAATTTTATAGAGCTCAGAAAAGCCTTTTGAGACATTAAAATGGAATATTCCGGTCACTCAGTTTAATTCCATAGTTAGATTTTGCACTTTGTCTTTATTGTACATGGCGACTCTGTCGGCGAAACTCTCTTACTAGGTCCTAGATTTTAATTATATTAAATTCTTAGCAGTTGCGGTCCTTCCTACTGTTTCCGTAACTGTGTTCATGGGAGCCGTCTGTTTCATGAGGGACCGGGCATGGAAGCCAGTTTAATCGAACTTTGCTTCGAACTTCAGACGGCATCTTGCAGGTGTTCAAACCACACATAGCTGTATTCCGGATACATACAATCTGTGATGCTGCGTTACAGGAAGTATAAAACACATGAGCTCTTACATTAATCATATTTACAAAATCGACTGAGGCATATTTACAGATGATAAAAGAGGCTGTAAAGTATAGAATAAGGAAAAAGAATTGAGTAAATGCTTTGAAAGAGGATATAAGAGGCTATAGGTGAATAGCGTGCCTGAGACAGCGGCACTGATACGTGTTAAGATTCAAGCGCGATGTTAAGATTCAAGCTCGGGATCTGTGAAATCCAAACTAACTAATCGATATTCTGGAACCATAACGTACCCAAATGCAGCTTCAATTTTGACCATTCGTTAATACAACTTATACAGATAGTTAAGAGAAACACTTGACCCACCAAATGTGTTATTCCGTTACATAGTGACATCAGTTATGGGTTAAGGGCTTACGACAAGTGGATGGTGAGAGCAAGTTCGAATCGTCCAAAATCTTGGCATTTACTCACTCTTATTAAGCAGGAGGTGACCAGAAGGTCTTCCGAAGCACAAACAAAACTAATGGACGTTTTCGTTAACAAGTCACGACCTCACTGCACGGGCCACCAGGAGCGCTTATAAAAGATCTCAGTATCCCACTCTCAGCACTGAGTTTTCGACGATGAAAGTTGACGTAACATTCCTTCTCGGCGATTAAAGTTGACGACACATTCCCTTGCCAGTCCGCGAAGAAGCGAAAAATACTCCACGCCACAACTAGACAACAAAGCCTACCCTCTACAGATATATATATAATAACAAGAGATCTTTGGATCAACAAATATTGCGTCTACTGAAGACTGAAGAAGTACTAGAATGCTGCAAGTTAGAGTGAAATACGTTTATTATCTTACAAACTGGCAACTCATCCCATGTTCAAATAAAAATTTTATAATTTCATGATACACAACCGTGGTCTAGGGGTAGCGTCTGTGACTAGTAATTAAAATGTTGTCAGTCCTCAGTTCGAACCACCACCGCTTAAAATGTGAATAAAATAATCAACAACGGCGGCCGAAGACTTGCAGCGTAAGAATTCACCATTATTCTGCCAACGGGTTCTTCAAAAATGGGGGAGGACAGGACAGAGGTTCAGGGCACTATCTTGCCATTTGGGCGGGAAACTGACCCTAAAGGCAGATGCATGAGAATGCAGAAGAGAGCGTAAATCACTGCATTATAGGCACGTAATGCGTATACACAGTAAACGCTGCATATAACTGGAAGAGTGTCATCACGATGTCTCTATTGGCAAGAGACTCGAAACTAAACGCCCATTCAGGTCTCTAGGAGTGGACTGCCTAGAGGGAGGTGAGTCGAACCGCACACCTCAGCTTTCATGCCCAGTAGCTCATTCTCTGCAAATAATAACCTGCACCGTAATCCTTCGTCAAATAGCCTATGCATTGGCTACAACTGTGACTTAATAAAATACGCAGGAGTGAAAAACAAAACTTAAATGAATAATTTAATAATAAGAGGTCTATTCTCACGTCTGCAATTGATGTAGACGAAGTAGAATTATGTTTATTCAAGAAATGACATCTCAAATGATTAGCGAGTGGTCTTATGATATTTAATTTAAATATAGAAGGAAAATTCCAATATCAAATCCAGTAAAATTACAATGAGAGCGTTACGAAAATTTTAGCAAAATTCCCAAAGTAAATTACGGTATACTGATAATTTTTACTTTTTGGTCCGTCTGACTACAACAGAATGAAACAATTTTAGTGTCATGCGCGTTTCGCCTCTATTCTGTGCAAGGTATGCTCATTGGCAGGTTGCGTGGACGATTTTCTACATGTTACGCATCTGTTCCATTTTTGGTGCCATTCCTCTTCTTGTAAATGCCACTTGCGGTTTTTTCCCACATTTCGCTGCGCTAGGACCTGAACACTTGTTTTGCTGCGATGTTGCATCAAAATAAGTGTTCAGTTCTAGTGCAATGAAATGTTGGAAAAAGCCGCAAGTTGTGCAGTACACAAATAATATTGACTCAAAACATAAATTTTAAAGAAGACGTTACTGACTTGTTAAAAACAAGACAGTCATTGTAGTCCACCTTATCTGTACTGCGGGAAAAGTTAGCCATCTTGTTGATGATAATTTCATGAATAATGTAGAGAATTAACAAAGCTAAATACCAGATATAAGATAAATTACGTGCCATAAACCGTCTACCCGACTGTCATAACTTTATGACACACGTATCTACCAAGCACATGGCAAACATTTCAAATCTGCTCCTGCCATCCATGAACAAACAGTAGACTCTTAACAACATTGTGCGCTATAGAGCACTGTTGATGGTAGACTTCCATCCCAGTGCCAGTATTCAGTATATTATTCATCTTTCTCTGTGGCTTACTCCCGTTTTTCTCAGAACTTGGCATATTTCACAGCATTAAACTCTTTTTACCAGTTCGACAAATCCTACGAACGAATCTTGTATTTTCCTATGTCTTGTTTACATTATCAACCTGAACGTCAGAACTGCCTTTCCAAAAGCCAAACTGATCATCTAACAGACCCTGAATTTTCTTTTCGACTGCTCTTATGAAACGAATTACGGCACGTTGTATCCACAACCGCTGGAGGAGCGTGTCCAGCGTTACCTTTTCTGCTCGTCCTAGGACCTGAACACTTCTTTCCTGCACTGTTGCATCAAAATAAGCCTTCAGTTCTATTGCAGTGAAATGTGAGAAAAAACCGCAAGCTGTGCAATACACAACTATTATTGACTCAGAACATGAATTTTAAAGAAGACGTTACTGATTTGCTAAAAACAACACACTCATGGTAATCCACCTTGTCTGTACTGCACGAAAAGTCAGCCGTCTTGTTGATGATAATAACTCTCATAACTTTGTGACACACGTAGCTACGCGCATCTAACCCACACTTTTTTTTTATTTTTATTTTTATTTTTTTTTTTTACCTTGTGCAGTATTCAGAACTGCCGTGCGCATAAAATTCGACGCCGCATTACATTCGAGTCTAAACTTGAGTCTGTCGCTCGCCGGCAGAATCTGTGAAATTTGGGTATTGTTCCTTACGCCAAAGTGCATTGTTGTACTTCTAAAATTCGCCACATTATTGTTTACCAATTACCATGTAGTATGTTTGTATTAGGCAGTCACAAAATGGAAGGAAAGCAGAGAAGAACATTGCATGATGCTATATTCAAGAGCAGGCAAAAAGGAATACAAACGTCTCAAAAATGATATCGACAGGAAGTACAAAATGGCTAAGCAGGGAGGCTAGAGGGCAAATGTAAGTATGTGGAAGCTTATCTCACTAGGGGTGAGACAGATACTACCCACAGGAAAATTAAAGAGACCTTTGGAGAAAGGAGAACCACTTGCATGAATATCAAGAGTTTTAAGGGAAACCCAGTTCTAAGTAAAGATGGGAAAGCAGAAAGGTGGAAGGAGTATATAGAGGGTGTATACAAGGGCGATGTACTTGAGGACAATATTATGGAAATGGAAGAGGATGTAGATGAAGTTGAAATGGGAGATATGTTACTGCGTGAAGAGTTTGACAGAGCACTGAAAGACCTGAGTCGAGACAAGGTCTCCGGAGTAGACAACAATAAATTAGAGCTACTGACAGCCTTGGGAGAGCCAGTCCTGACAAAACTCAACCATCTGGTGAGCAAAATGTTTGAGACAGGCGAAATACCCTCAGACTTCAAGAAAAATTTAATAATTCCAATCCCAAAGAAAGCAGGTGTTGACAGATGTGAAAATTACCGAACTATCAGTTTAATACGTCACAGCTGCAAAATACTAACGTGAATTCTTTACAGACGAATGGAAAAACTGATAGCAGCCGACCTCGGCGAGATCAGTTTGGATTCTGTCGAAATGTTGGAACACGTGAGGCAATACTGACCCTACGACTTATCTTAGAAGAAAGATTATGGAAAGGCAAACCTACGATTCTAGCATTTGTAGACTTACATAGAGCTTTTGACAATATTGATTGGAATACTCTCTTTCAAATTCTGAAGGTGGCAGGGGTAAAATACAGGGAGCGAAAGGCTATTTACAATTTGTACAGAAACCAGATGGCAGTTATAAGAGTCGAGGGGTATGAAAGGGAAGCAGTGGTTGGGAAGGGAGTGAGACAGGGTTGTAGCCTATCCCCGATGTTATTCAATCTGTATATTGAGCAAGGAATAAAGGAAACATAAGAAAAGGTCGCAGTAGGCATTAAAATCCATGGAGAAGATATAAAAACTTTGAGGACATTGTAATTCTGTCAGAGACAGCAAAGGACTTGGAAGATCAGCTGAACGGAATGGACAGTGTTTTGAAAGGAGGGTATAAAATGAATATCAACAAAAGCAAAACGAGGATAATGGAATTTAGTCGAATTAAGTCGGGTGATGCTGAGGGAATTAGATTAGGAAATGAGACACTTAATAAAGTAAAGGAGTTTTGCTAGTTGGGGTGCAAAATAACTGATGATGGTCGAAGTAGAGAGGATACAAAATGTAGAATGAGAATGGCAAGGAAAGTGTTTCTGAAGAAGAAAAATTTGTTAACATCGAGTATAGATTTAACTGTCAGGAAGTATTTTTATGGAGTGTAGCCATGTATGGAAGTGAAACGTGGACGATAAATAGTTTAGACAAGAAGAGAATAGAAGCTTTCGAAATGTGGTGCTACAGAAAAATGCTGAAGATTAGATGGGTAGATCACATAACTAATGAGGAGGTATTGAATAGAATTGGGGAGAAGAGGAGCTTGTGGCCCAACTTGACTAGAGGAAGGGATCGTTTGGTAGGACATGTTCTGAGACATCGAGGGATCACCAATTTAGTATTGGAGGGCAGCGTGGAGGGTAAAAATCGTAGAGGGAGACCAAGAGATGAATACACAAAGCAGATTCAGAAGGATGTAGGCTGCAGTAGGTACTGGGAGATAAAGAACCTTGCACAGGATAGAGTAGCATGGAGAGCTGCATCAAACCAGTCTCAGGACTGAAGACCACAACAACAACATGTTCAAGAGTAAAGTAATTCTTTATGCTGGAAAATATGATAACAGAAGGGTGGGATGAGAGTTAAATCTAGCTTAGAGTAAAAAAAGAAGGAGTAAAAGAAAAAGAAATTGTCATTGTAACTACCACTACCAGAAAGAGATTCACTGTCATCACAATGGAAGGCACCATAAAGTTCAAGTTTTAGACTTCGTCCGTGAAAGGAGGAAGAATGAACAACCTGCAGCTAGTGATACCATAAAATAGAAATGCAGAGGATGTGGCTGCAGTTCTTAAATTACCGAGGAAGGAGTTTACGGATAGCTTTGAATGGGATGATCGCTTTATGAAAAGGCAGGCGTGCACCTCCGTACAACAGTATTCCAAAAGCTTCCACGGGATTTCGGGGAAAAGCTTCAGATATTTCAGCAGTATGTCATCACACTTCGGAAAGAGAAAGATTTTTCGATGAAAGCTCATGAGAGGCCATTTTGGTTTGACATGCAACGCAGTTACACGATTGATTACCATCAATACATCAAGGTGTGAAAAACAGCGGGTAACTATAATGCTGGCAATCATAGCGGATGGGCGTTAACTTTCCTCGTTCTTAATATTCAAGCGGGTAAACCCCTCCCCCCCACCCTCCTCTGTCCCCTAAAAATAAAAAGTTGTTCCCTGATGACGTCATTTTTAGAAATCATGAGAAGAGATGGATGATCGGAACTTTAATGCTTGGCAAGAACTCCGTCCTTGTGGTCTTTCAAATTTACGTCAATGCTTTGTCTAGATGCATTTCATGGCCATCTCACCGGCGACGCGAAAAAGAAGTTATCTTGTTGTTATTCCTAGACGAATAACTTCTGTGATACATCACATACACATTAGTATAAATAAATCTTCCAAAGATTTACGTTCAGGAAAGGTATGGAAAATGGTTTTGCGAACGAAACCGTGAATTGACTCCGACTTGAAACATTCAGTGTGCTGCACCTCACTAGATTTCTGCTGACTGGAAAAGTATCTAAGCAGTAATGATTGTAAAGTCATTGGAGAATTGTTTTTTTTTTCAAATACTCGGGACGGCACTAAAGATGATGTGCTCTGGAAAGACGCCGATAATGATGGGAAAAGGGGAAACGATTCTGTTTCTGATATTTGCTCTTACGAGCATGCCAGGATTGATTACATAGCGAATAAAGATGAATACCGCCTCTAACTACCAGTGATGCAACAAGAATCTCTTTTTTTTTATTTTGATTATTAAAACTGGAGTGCGCATTACATTCGTAAATACGATATTGATCTGTAAAAACAAGGCAGTAGTGCTATTCCGTTTTGTCTGTGCAGCGCATTTAGTCAGTCATATTGTTGACAATAATTTACGAGGGCTGTTCAACAAAGAATGTTCATAATTTTTTTCACAGTATACTTTTACTCATCCTCATAATTTTGATGGTCCTTCTCAAAGTAGTCTCGCATGAATGTGATGCACTTCTCCCGGCGTTTCTGCCCAGTCTTCAGATACATGCTGGAAATCATTTTTTTAGAGATTCTTCAAAATCGTCTCTGCAGCCTTCACCACTGCTTCTGATGATTCATAATGCGTCCCACGAAGGCGTTTTTTCATGTTAAAGAACAGAAAAAAGTCACATGGGGCTAAATCCGGAGTTTTGGGCCTGATATGGACTTGCAATCTTTTCGGGAGACCCCTGTTGTATTGTCCAGTTACTGATGTGTGTGCAGGTACAACATGCTGTTAAACCATTCCATGAATGTCAAAGAATGAGATGAGAATAACTTACAGAGCAGAAGCAAACACCTTTGCTTTTTTGGGGGTTGGTGATGAAGGAGATTTCCTCACTGAGCTTTGGTGTTTGCTCTCATCATCAAAATGATGTAGGCAAGTTTTATCAGAAGTGATTAGATTTGAAAGAAAGCCTGAATCATCCTCTAACATCAACTTTAACTGCATGCAGACCTGCACGCTAATGTGCTTTTGTTGGGGAATCAACAGTCGTGGAACCCATCGCTCACAAACAAGTGTTATGCGTAATTTTTCTGTCACCAACGTGTGGGTGGCATCATATGAAATGGTCAGTAGTTCAGAAAGTGATCTTAAGGTAATTCATCAAATCATCTCTCACAATGACAGCAGCGGTGTTGATGTTTTCTTCCGTAAGAGCAGTAACTGGAGCACTGGGTCCACCTTCCTTTGAAACTGATTGTCTCCCCTCTTTAAACATTTTAAACACCTTACAGCTGTGCTGTAGGAAAGAACAGACTTTCCATAGGTCTCCTGTAACATTGTGTAGGCCACAGCTGAAGATTTGTTGAGACGAAAGCAGAATTTCAAAGCCCCATAATGTTCCTCGCGTGTTACCTCCATTGCAGCGGTAGGCGATGCTGAACATGTCTGACCTTGCCTGCCTCTCGTAGGCGGGAAGCACGAGTTCCAATGAAACTACTACGGCGTGTTTGTTTCAAATTAAGCTAACAGAATATCACAAGATTAAAATTTAGCGCTAGAAATTATGACCATAAAGAAATAATGATCGTTCTTTATTGAATAGCTCTCGTAATTAGTAAATATGAACACCATATGTATGGTAAAATATTGACCATAAACCATCTACCCGTTTGATACAACCTTGATACAACCTTGCAGCAAGCATAGGGTGAGTAATAAACAACGGCATCCTTACTATATGTGTAGGGGCGTATTTTATGTCGTTGTTAAAAATATCTGCACTGGAAAATGTAATTTAGGAAACTTTATGGATTTTTCTTTAGTATCTATTCTTCATTTACTTGTTTTCTCCAAGTCAGATCGTCCTGATTGTACATGCAGGAAACTCAACAAAATTGAGCTTACGTCCTGATTAATGGTCGATACTTTCGTATTGTTTCCTCTTCATGTGCTATTATAAAGCGTGAAACAAGAGAATCCATATCAAATCCGGTAAAATAATGGAAAGTGCAATTACTGTCAGTGGAACTGAAGTTGTAATTCATTTTTACATTAAATAAAATGACGTTTATTTGGCTCCGCTCGCTGGGACGAAATTTGAATCTAGGTCAATACAATAATTGTTGGTTAAAGTCAGGCCTGGCGACGAAAGACCGTGTGGGCAGTTAATGTTCAAAAAAATTATTCGGTCTTCAAATTAAGATTCCAATTTGACTTTCTAACAATAAAATAACTATCGATAGAATGGCTTCAAAGGCCAATCAGATATTACTTGACTTATAAAATTAAAACTGAGAGGTTCCTCATTTCACAAAATAAAATCGGTTTGTAACACAATAGTCTAACAGTTACTAGCAAAAGGTTAGAAAAAGTCCACTTATATCCGAATCGTGTCACTGCCAGAAAGAGTACGAATGTAGTCTAAAATCGCTTTCAGCGTACATAAAATAATCAGAACGTCTTAGAACAAAGATTAGCATCACTTAAGGACTTAATTTTCCGAAGACTTTGCTTTTTTACAAGGAAAATTAAAAGAAATAGTTTTTTAGTGTTAGTTTTCTGTTGTTTCCGTAATTCCGCAAACATTTTAAAGGAAATAACATTAGGATTTAGGTAGAAGTCCAGAAGCAGGAATTTCACTTGACGTTAGCGCTTATGTCAGGTCCCTTGAGGACTAGTTAACCAGACAGAAGTGTTCACCTTTGTGGTTTTATCAGAAGGAATGTTATACTCTCCGTTGACGCTCATAGACTCCGCCGAGTGCTCTCAAAGCTGCAGTGTAGGCGATCAACGGCCGGGGTTAAAGCGATATCTTCATGACCAGCAGAAATGTCAACGATGGACGGCCCCCTCCAGCGTTTGGGGATACAATGTGCCATAATTCAGAATCTGTTAGATGATCAGTTTTTTTTTCCTTTCTTTGTTTTTTTTTTTTTTCAAAGGCAGTTCTGATAATGGAAACAAGACATAGAAAAATACAAGACTCGTTCGCAGCATTTGTCGAACTAGTCAAAGAGTTTAGCACTGTAAAATGCTCAAAATTCTGAGAAAAATGGGAGTTTATTACAGTGAAACACGAATAATATACTAAATACTGGCACGGAGATTGAACTGCAGTCCAAACTGTTCCGAAATATATTCTAGTGGGAACAAACCTATCGATCTGGAAGGCCACGTGAGAGGCTTTACGTCATGCACAGATCCTAGATACTTGTGCCACGTGTGTACAATAGCATTGTCCTTTTGATATTGTACCAGTTTCCTGTGGCACGACAGAGAGGACATGAGAAAGCAGGATGCCCGTGATGTACCGTTGCGCATTCAGAGTTAATCTATCACATACAGCCGTTACCTGAAATCACACTTGGTGGCTCCCAAATCCATGACACCGAGAGTAATAACACTGTCAGAGACGTGGGAAGCATTACATCTCACCGACGATGGTCTACTGGAGTAGCGGAGAACGCGATTCGCCGCTGAACATAGTCGACCGAAAAGTGGATGCCAATTATGCCTGCCTGCCTCATAATCGCATGCAGTCAAATACTGGGACACTGTCACGTCAGAATGCCCCAGAAGCCTGGATACTACATGATTCGACCAGCTCCTCAACTGTATACACAAACTGACGCCCTGGTCCTACTCTGTCAGATGCTGATTACGTTGTGTCACATGAGTACGCATCTAGTGTTCAGAGATTCACTCAGCATGAGATGGTACTTACGCCCCTTACATACTCTAGCAGGTCTCGTAACAACGCTGAACACGAACACACACTGGTTGCAATTCTACGTGTCATGTGGAATCGCAGCTTATTTACATTACCACCGAAGATGCGTACGTGTACAAAGTTACATTAAGATCCAACCATGTTTCTTTCACTGCTTCACAATATTTTGCAGGCACTATATACAAAGAAGAATCAATAATGGAAATAAAAGAAACATTCAAGAGTTTCATTAAAATTACACTATTGGCCATTAAAATTGCTACACCACGAAGATGACGTGCTACAGACGCGAAATTTAACCGACAGGAAGAAGATGCTGTGATATGCAAATGATTAGCTTTTCAGAGGATTCACACTAGGTTGGCACCGTACCATCACGTTTCCGACTTTGATAAAGGTCGGATTGTAGCCTATCGCGATTGCGGTTTATCGTTTAGCGACATTGCTGCTCGCGTTAGTGGAGATCCAATGATTGTTAGCAGAATATGGAATTGGTGGGTGCAAGAGGGTAATACGGAACGACGTGCTGGATCCCAACGGCCTCGTATCACTAGCAGTCGAGATGACAGGCATCTTATTCGCAGAGCTGCAACGGATCGCGCAGCCACGTCTCGATCCCTGAGTCAACAGATGGGGACGTTTGCTAAGACAACAACCATAATTTGCAAATAACGTAGTTCATAGTCCACTATTATTCTCACAGTTCACAGAACGCATTATTGAAAATAAAGGACAGTGTAAATTTGGAGCGTGTTAATGATTTACTTGCCACATTTCAACCTTTTGAATCACTTCTGTGCTGAATTACTGCTTTTACCCTTTCTCTGTGCATAAATTTTAATAAAAGTCAATCTGTCCATAAACAGTAGGTTAATTAACATTAAAGTACAATTAAAGTGTTTTGGACTGTAAACCTGGTGAGGACAAGATCATTTTAATTATTCTACTTCTTGATAACCAGTTTTCAGTCTGATTCGACAGTGGCGCAGCTCCCGGAGGCATAATGGCACAGGTATATTAGGTAATATTAGATGCTCTAAAGGTGAAGTTGGCACAAGATTTAACTATAATGTTATATTTGACAGATACAGTGTATAGAAATTAATTTACCTCCTATTGCTTTTTCCGCTGTTACCTCTCAACCCAACCAAAAATTTTTAAAATTATCTGCTATAACTACTCAACACACAAGCGCAACTATTGTAATAACAGTGATAGCATAACGACATCGAACCAACTGCTCTGCCTTTAATTGTTTTTATATATCATGTCTGTCAGGTTTGAGCTGCGAGGAAACCTTTCACTGAGGCTATGGCCCCACGCGGTTTTTTTCCAGCGGAAAAAAAAACGTGGCAGTTATTTCAGCAATTTAGGCAGGCACGCGGAGCAGGAATAACTGCCGGGTAGTGGCTGTGTGATTGATTGATTGTGGGGGGCTATGGAACTAAACGCCGAGGTCATCAGTCCCTGGCAATCAGACGCCAGGTACAAGTGGTGCACGTGCCGAAGCCCTTGAAACTTGCATTGCCAAGGGTGCTTTTTCGTCGGGAGCTATTGAAACTGACTATTTTCTGCTTCCCGTTCCCCTGTGAATTTTATTTTTACTTGCAGTGATTAGAACTAATGGAACATTCCACATGCTTTTAATATGTCTCAATAACTCAGTCTCTTAATCGAAAACATGACTGGAGAACGGATATTGGCTTGTTATACTTTTGCCTCCCTGCAATTTTAAGGTTCTCAGATAGCTTTATGTTTTCTACAGTTTCTGTATTTCCTTACCCATAATAACAGTTATATACATTACTAGACAACCTGGCAATGCTTCTCCCCCCTCTCTGTTTCCCTCTCCTGCCCCCCCCCCCTTGTTTTCCCCATCACCTTCTCCTTCCTCCTATTTCTGTCAATCACCTCACCACCCCTCTTCTTGTACATCTCTTATCCCTCACTCTTTCTATCCATCTCCTCCTACCTGATCTCTCTGTCCATATCCACCTTTCCATTCTTCATAACCATTTCCTCCCCCTTCTCTGTCTATCTCCTCTTCCCCACTCTCTCTGACTCTCTTTATTACAAACGGAACGTTGATTGGGAACAAAAATAAAAATGAATGGTTAAAGCGGTTAGAGTTATTAGTACAGGGGATATAAGAGAGAAATTTCCAGCTGCAGCATCTATGACTATAGTAGCTTTAATGGTAGAATTCTGTATGGCTTTAACCTACGAACAGGTAGCCTTACACAAAGTTAGTCGTAAAACAAGTTTTTAGTTTTCTGTTACAAACGACTGCGAAAAGGAAAACAAAACTGCACATTATCACAGCACAGCTTAGCATGTTCTATTTTGCAGCCGGTTTAACAGAAGGAGTTTATCATGTAAAATGTCTATGTCACCAATGGTTTAAGCTGTCCGTTGCTGTCACTCAGTGGGTTGGGAAGGCATTCATCTGACCGAGTGTTTCCTTGTATTTGTGTGAAATGAAAGAAACAGATTTTTGCAAGATCATGAATTTAATGAAATTAAATAAATCGGAACTTGACAATAATTTATTTATATTTTCAATCCGTTCATCGCAACGCTTGGTGATGAACGATATTCGTTGTCTTTCTATGTGGCAAGAAAATGATTTGCGTCGATAGTTTACCGACACTCGAGCATGTCACGCTCACATCGGCAGCGTAATCGACTGTTGGATAGTGTCTGAGCGCCAAACGTTCAGTTCGAAATCTCATGTTTGGCCGTCTGTTTTGTCCACGTTCCACATGGTTTTGTGCGTAAGCTACAACTGAGTGGAGCCATAATAGATCGCGCTTTAGAATTTATTTTTCGATTTGCCTCCAAACGCCGTCTACGCTCTTCGTCAGTTTCATTGAGTCGACGATCATGTATTTGGTCCGCACTGCGGGTATGCCGACCGATATTTCAACTCCTCACTGGTGGCAATTTTTTCCAAAGAAATAAAACACAAACTGAAACAATTCAGAGTTTACAACTCGTCAAATTATAACGAACTGACATCAATTCAGTCTTTGGGACACACCAAAGGTACGATCACCGCCGACAACACACTGAAATATTGCTTTCGAATTCTATTCTTTTTTCGCTGAATATAAATATTCAATGCGCACTTTGTTGTTGTTGTGGAAACATGCGATAGCAGAACTGTCGAAATCAATGTCACTTTTTTTTGTTATGAATATATGTGACAGCAGAACTGTCAAACGTACCGTCACATTTCTTTCTTTGAAATGTTCATACAGAAACAGGCCTCCTATCCAAACTACCGATTTCTCCGATGAATTTTCCAAGAATTTTCTTCCATACAAAGTTTTTCCTGACAATTACGAACACAGCGAAGACAAAATTATCAGATATGTCGGTGTAGCTGTTCGGAAGCGATAAACTTTCAAACATGCGGCAATTAATTTTTACTTACATAGACAATATAGTGATTATAGGTATCAAATAAAATCCCATCTCCCTAGCATCAGGAAACTCATTCCGTTCACTTTCCTTCGGGTTTCTACTTGGTCGTTACTTAATCGCATGCATTTTTCGTGATAATGAGTGTGGCTGTATGGGAGGCGCTCAGAAAAGACTTCATGAAACTAACAAAATCTGAAGAGTCGATGGATATCAGTCGGTATGAGATTAGCGCGTTTTCTGAATTGTGCAGGAGCCGTTGACGGGAAACACATTATGATTACAGAACCACATGGATCTGGAAGTAAATTTTCCAACTACAAAGAGTTATTTTCCATTGTCCTAGTACGTGTAGCAAATGACAATTACTGTTTCAGATACGTTGATCTGTGACGCTATAGGCATGAAGGTGATTCAAATTCTTTTCAAAGCAACGGCAGCGGCAGCCAGTCGAGACAGAAGCAGCAACAGGGAAGTAACCGACTTTGTGACTTTCACGAGTTCCTAACCAGGATCGAATTGTCTAATTTCATCTGTGTGCTTCGATAATTTATTTACTTGCGTTTTTGCGTGTTAATTTAACTTCTAATAGAGACAGTTCTCACGTTTTCATTTGCTTCGGAAATAAAGCCGATTTTGTGACATATTACAAGTTCCAAATCAGGGACGAATTATTTGGTTCACAATGGTTCAAATGGCACTATGGGACTTAACTGCTGTGGTCATCGGTCCCATAGAACTTAGAACTACTTAAACCAAACTAACCTCAGGACAACACACACATCCATGCCCGAGGCAGGATTCGAACCTGCGACCGTAGCGGTCGCGCGGTTCCAGACTGTAGCGCCTAAAACCTCTCGGCCACTCCGGCCGGCAATTATTTGGTCTCGCCTGACTGCTTAGGTAGTTCGGTTTTTGAGACTGCGTATTAATCTAATTTATTAGACCCAGTTCCTGCTGTTTCGTCAGCGTTTTCAGTAGAGTGCCGCAGCACTTGACGATGGTCCGTTTATCTGGGTAGTGTAGTTTTCCAAGGTCTTTAGTATGGATAGAAAGTGTGATTATCGTGTGCAGATGTGAGCAGAATTGGAGACAATTCGCTCTCAGGTCCAGGCTTTGACGGTTTCGATTATACAGCTTGAAGCTGCAGTGGATGGACACCACTGTTGTGAGCCTGCCGTGGGGATCCAACGGACGTCCAGCACGTCCAAGCTCTCCGATCTGGTCGGTGGTCAGCCCCGTTACGGCTCGCACTGAGATTGACCCCGACTGTGATCGAATGGGAAGTCGCCGCGGGACGTGGCAGGCGGCGAAAAACTTCCCAGGGGCCGTACGTAAGGCCCTTCCTGTTAGTCTGACAAACAGTTTTCAGGCGCTGTCTGTGGCTATCACTGTCTCTTAGGCAGATACAATCGCCTTTCCTCTTTCAGAGAAAACCTCTCAGCCTGCAAGATCTGGCCATTCACAGATGCAGGGATTATTAATAGTTGGAGCTCCAACATTAGGGGCGTTATGGGGCTCCTCAGGGACATGGCTTCCAACAAGGGGAAGAAAGCCAATGTGCACTCCGTGTGCATTCCGGGAGGAGTCATTGCGGGTCCTTGCGGATGCCATGAAGCGATCAGGGTGTAGACAACTGCAGATGGTGACTCACACGGTACCGATGCAATGCGTCACTTTGGTTCAGAAGACATACTCTCTGGTTTCAAGCGGCTAACAGAGATGTTATGGAGTGCCAGTCTTGCTTGCGAGATGAAAGCGGAGCTGACCATTTGCAGCTTAGACGACAGGACGGGTTGCGGACCTCTGGCCAAGCGTCGAGTGGAGGGTCTGAATCAGAGGCTTAGACGGTTTTGCGAACATGTAGGCTGCTGATTCCTCGACTTGCGCCATAGGGTGATTGGGTTTCGGGATCCACTGAATAGGTCAAGAATCCACTATACGCAGGAGGCGGCTGCATGAGTAGTAGGGGCTGTGTGGCGTGGACTGGGCGGTTTTTTAGGATAGAGGGTCTCGGGAAAACACAAAAAGGGCTTCAGTCTCAAAAGGTACCGGCCAGACACAGGAAGAACGTAGATACAAGAATAATGGGTATAACAGTTTTAAATCGCTGTAGCTGTGTTGGAAAAGAACCAGAGCTCCAAGAGCTAATAGGGAGCACTGATGCTGAAATCGTTATAAGCACTGAAAGCTGGCCAAAGCTGGAGATAAATTCAGCCGAAATTTTTGAGAAGAACGTAACGGTGTTCCGAAAGGATAGTCAAACATAATTAGAGGTGGCTTGTTTGTTGGTGTTGGAAAACGGACTTAGGAAACATAGTTCTTATGAAACACAACTAGGTCTTCGCAAGGTGTTGAGTGCTATTGGAAAGAGATTTCAAATTGATTCCGTATATCTGGGTAACCGGAATGCTTTTGACACTGTACCACACAAGCGGCTTGTAGCTAAACTGCGTGCTCATGCAATATCGTCTCAGTTATACGACTGGATTCGTGATTTCCTGTCACAGTTCGTAATAAACGACGGAAAGTCATCAAGTAAAACTGAAGCGATTTCTGGCGGCCGGCCGGAGTGGCCGTGTGGTTCTAGGCGCTACAGTCTGGAACCGAGCGACCGCTACGGTCGCAGGTTTGAATCCTGCCTCGGGCATGGATGTGTGTGATGTTCTTAGGTTAGTTAGGTTTAATTAGTTCTAAGTTATAGGCGACTGATGACCTCAGAGGTTAAGTCGCATACTACTCAGAACCATTTGAACCATTTGAACCATTTCTGGCATTCCTGAAGGTAGTGTTATGCCCTTTGCTGTTCGAAAAGTGTTAGGTCATCCACATGAGAGCTCAAAGGAATCCCTTAAACTTCGATTATACGACAAATCAGTCAAATCTAAAGGGCGTAAATTCAACTAAATATATAGGAATTACCGTTACGAACAACTTAATTTGGAAGGAACACATGGAAACTGTTGTGGGGAAGGCTAACCAAAGACTGCATTTTATTGGCAGGACACTTCGAAAATGTAACGGATCTACTAATGTGGCTGGTTGCCCTACCCTTGTCCTTACTCTTTTAGAATGCTACTGCACAGTGTGGGATCCTTACCAGACAGGAATCACGGAGTACATCGAAAAAGTTCAAAGAAGGAGAACACGTTTTGTGTCATAGCGAAATAGGGATGAGAGTGTCACTGAAATAGTACAGGATTTGGGGTGGACATCATTGAAACAAAGGCATTTTTAGTGGCGGCATAAACCTCTCACGAAATTTCAATCACGAACTTTCTGCTCCAAGTGCGAAAATATTTTGCTGATGCCGACCTACATTGGGAGAAACGATCACCATAATAAAGTAAGTGAAATCAGAGTCCACACAGAATGATACAGGTGTTCGTTTTCTCTGCGAGCTATATGAAATTGGTATAATAGAGAATTGTGAAGGTGGTTCGATGAACCCTCTGCCAGGCACTTAAACGTTATTTGCAGAGTATCCATGTAGATGTAGAACTGATGTAGGGACAAAAATTCACCCACCGACAATAATTTTTCCACAATCGAAACTATTTCCAATCTCTTCACGGGTACACCTGTTCCATTTGAAGATTTGGCTAACAGGGCATTTTCCCTGTTTGAAAAATTCTTAAGACGTTGTCTAGCATATAGTTTGACACCACGAAAATACGTTTTCAGATACAGTTAACGAAAAATCAGGTGTTTTGTTGGATGCGCATTTGTCCTTTTAGCAAATAAATGGCTGATTTTGACATCTCGAAAATATGTTTTCAACTACAGTTAACCAAAAACTAGGCATTTTATTGAATGCGCATTTGCCCTGTTAGCAAATAAATGTCTGATTTTGCACCGATCAATAGGTGTTACTGTTGAATTTGTTAAGAGTCTATTTAAAACATGATGTGTACTTTACATTTACATCAGGTTTGTGGACGGTTGCATTTTTGAGGAATCTTGACATGTCCATTCACAAGAACATGAGCAAAAAATATTTCTAAACCGTTATACGGACTACTACGGTTGTAGTCATGGCTCAGTGCCATGGTAAATCAGCTGCACAGAAGAAATCTTCTGACTGGAATTTTAAGAGGAATTTGCTTCTCAATATTAATCCAATAATGAACAAAACTTTTTTATAAGGTTTGGTACTTACCATCTGCATTTCTTTCTTCCGGTTCTATTTTCCTCTACTCTCCCCATATTCATTCTTCTGATTTTATAGTCTGGACATCTGTCATTATAAATACATGGAATATTTGAATTTCCGGAATTACGAGGTCAGTGTCGACACATTCCGCGTTGCTCATCATAACTGCGTTGTGGTCGGGAGTGCGCGACACATTGAACGCTGCTTGAAGAACTGCTCGTGTGGCGAGGATGGGAAAGGCCGATTGGTTAAAACCTATACCGATATTTCAGTTCTGAATAATATGTTTTTCGATAATTATTCTTGGCACCAGGTACAAAAGTTTATTTTTTATTTTTTACTAAGAACTGAGTGAAAAAACGAAATATCAATTAGCAATAGCAACAGCGCTAAAAGTTTTCGTTAAAAAAATTAAAGTAATAACTTCTGTTTGTAAAATTTGCATTGCTTTAAAATATTGTGCTATTATGGAAACTGGAAAATGCCATCAGAGCTATTACAATAACAATGCTGAGAGAAACGACCAACAAATACATTGCCAGTTTTGCAACATAGTTCCATGCTTTTCGACTAACCAGATTTCTAAATCTGCTAGAAAGCGGCCAGAAAAAATGTGTGTACGAGGAGCTAGCTTTTTATTTGTAATATTTATTTGTGTGCTTATTCGTTGTTCGCACTAGCGAACATTAACATTTCTATAATACGACAAATTTTTTCTAAGTATATAACTTGAGTTTTCAACAGAAGTGTTTACTTCGCATGAAAATTAGGTATTTCAGGTTCATCTTCTCCCACGAGTTGTGTTAATGTTGTCAGTGCTAGGACCACGAGTCTTGCGATAGGCCTGGATGGTAATTCTGTAACAGAAAATTTTTGTTTTGTAAAGCATGGTAGTACATATAAATCGAATGTATTTATAAATTAATGCGGATATTCATTTGTTTGGAGTGTTACCTCTTTTTTTTTTAGTAAGGCATCTTGAATGTTGTGATAGCACACTCAGAGGCGCCAAGGCCACCAAGAATCGTCAGAATATAAGAGAGCATGGAGTTCCCTATCCTGTTCTTACACGAACTTCTTGTGCTACTCGTTTCACTAAAGCAAAGCTTTACTTCTACATTTGAAAAAGGCAGCACTAGAAGTATCTTAATCACATTACAGAGTTCACTAAAAGGCTTATGTTTACATTCATCCTTATATTTTGATACTTCAGACCGAAATGCAACCGTGTCTGTTGCACTTTACCAACACATAGAGTTGATTTTCTGTCAGTGGAGTTCAACGTCAGGCAGGATGATCTGTCTGATACCTTTTTCCAAGATTTAACGACGTGGTATTTTCCTTTACTCTTCTTTAATAGTTTCCTGGTGTTATGAATGATACATTGCGTAGCACTTCAACATTCTTAGGGAGACGAAATTATAGTTCGCTGACAAGGCGTACAATAATATTAATGCAAATTTTCCGAATTTCCATTTCGGTATCTAGACATTCCACCAGCGGTAAGCAAAATTCTTACGTTCTTTTTAATAGCGGAACCGATATCTGTGGTTTGGGATGAAGTAAATTCTTAACATTTTCAAAAAACAGATCCTCTTCACACCCCTTCAGGATTGCCGTTTGCATAAATGTTCTGATTAAAACAGTGACATCTAGGAGCAACTTGGCTGTTTCGGTAGAGCTAGACTGATGCGCCTATTAATTGTATTTCTCTCTCGCTGAATGGGTGGTAGAAATATGAAAAACAATTTATTGGTATAGCGTTTACACATTTTATATAGTGTCTTGCGGTGTAGCACTTTTTATTCACTGAGGGCTTGCATGAAGTACTCTGTTAGAGCCACCTACTCATTAAGTACGGATTTACAGACGGGCCCAGATGACATCCACGGTATTCCGGAGATTTGTAGTCTTCATCATGTGTGTTAGGTCATTGTAAAACTTTCGCGTTAGCGAGAAGCGTTGAAACCAACTTTGTTTTTCCGAAAAAATTAATTCCAAATCGACTGGTGATTCTTTTTTACTAGTATACGAAATGACCAACTGGAAAGAGTGACAAGAATGTGGTATGAGGATTAGGTGCAGATTTGCTCACTTAAGGCGAGCAGGAACTCCGTTGTCTTGGCATTCCTTAACAGATGCATCATCTGTGCCTATACCACACATTTTGTGCAACTTCAACTCAAAACCAGTTAACAACGTTTGTTTTTGCGTCACCTGAGTCAAGCTCTGACAGTTCCAAAAATGTTAAATCTACACACTATTTGTTCTATGAGAAATGAAAAAAAACAACAGCTTTTTCGTTATAGTAATGTCAGTATCCTCGACCGCATGCATGCTATACGAACTATAGTCAACATAAATTTTCGACAAAACTTTAAGGTGTGGATATATTACTTTTTCATCACTACACTGCGTTTCTTCGATGTAGTTTTATATCACTTATTTGGAAACACCGTTTGTGACCTCGTTGAGATGATCAACACAGAGTATATATAACTCACAAATAATGTTATTCCGACGTCGGCTGTAGCTAATGTGACTGATGCAACTTTGGGCCAAAAATTCAGTTTACACTGTCTAGCACAAGATAATGGTCAGCATCTTTCACAAGCTTGTCGGATTTAGAATGATCTCTTAATCCCGAATACTTGCAGTTGAGAAGGCACTGAAAAAAACAACATCGCACCTTTGTTTTACATGTCGGCACCTTTTGAATCCATTCTTTTATCTCTTCATGTTTAACAATGCTTCTCTAAATTGGTGGATTTATGGAGGTTTCTTCGGCATTTTCTAACAAAACGTACACACGTCCCAGAAAACTGACTTCGTATTCAAAACGAAAAGAGTTAAATAAATGCACTGAAAACTGTTAGGTGTAATAGCACTGCAGAATATAATGTAGCAAGTGTGATTGTTCATTCAAACAAACCCGTTGCAATTTGTTAGTGCGTCAGACGTCAAACAGTAGCCGATTGTAATCAGAATATTGCATAATGTATTAAGCTATTTATTGTTAAAGTCTACCCAAAATATTAATTCCATTACTAATTAAGTGGTATTTCTTGTTTGGACATTTATTTTTTAATAACAATGTGAAATTTTGTTAGTTACGTTATTTAATTGTGTTTAGTTTATTAAAATAAAGTAATACGAAAAATCTTCCGGCTTGAAAGAGCACGAATCTGCCAGAGTTAGCCGAAAATTGGCTGTACTGGCAACACTGCACATGGCATAAGAACTGGCACATCATTATTAAACTATAATGAACCTGCTACTGTGTGTCGTGGCTTAAGGTATGCGTGTAAGCACATAGTGCAAGACGGTGTCCACATCTGGTCTGTACTGTGGTTCCTCACCTTCTCATCAGGACGTCCGTCGTGCTGCAGAGTAGCACTAATCCTACTATGAGAATAGTTTTACGAAATGAGTTTGCAATGAAGTACAACGCTTCATTGCTTTAACAGATTAAAGATTTGTCTGCCATTCCTATTAAATAACAAAAGAGGAAGGACATTATGGTAACAGTAATGAATTAAAAACTTAACAAAATTCATGCAATGAAAATAGAAAGTCGCTGATCTGCTGCCTGTGTCTTCGTAATATGCCTTTATCTGATTGTAGCCCTTAAAAATGACAAATTAACACGAAAAACGGAGTTTTTGATCCTCAGTTTTCACCATTTAGCACTGACTACTCGTAATGCCCAAGTACTGATAAGATCCCACATCACAGCTTGATTTTTGGCAGATTTTCAAAAAATTTGTATCAATAGGAAAATATTTGTAGATTTTTTTATTATTGAATCCTGATTACTTTTCGAAAAGAGCAGTGAACAGAAGACGGAATAAGTTTTCCTTATTTGCTTATTTAATTTAATATTTTGATTCTACATGTCTTGAAACTGGGCGAGTCAAAACTTTTCGGCCTTTGTTCGATTTCTACTTCTATTAACGTAAATAATGCGAATAAAAAAACCGCAAATAGGTTATTTAGCAACCGGTTATTTTGAGCGGTTTTAACAGTTCGCTTAAAGGAGCGTGTGAGGAAAAGAATGATATAACCGGAACACGACTGTTTCAGAGAGAGCCGCCAACCCTGGTGGCCACTGAGGCAGCCGGAATTTCAGCAGGGAAATATGTCACAGAGCATTTTGCTGCGCGTGACCTTGGAAACACGCCACGCATGTGTAGCAGCCGCGTAGATTCCAGTGGGGTGTGGGCGCCTTCACTTAAGACGCTAATCGTCTATTTCTGCCTTGTTTTATCCAGCTCAAATCCCGCAGGAAAAAACGCACGTGGCGCGGCAGCCTACGTCCCTCGTTGAATAGTTAATTGACAATATTAAACATTTTCAGTTACTATACTGCGAAAGTGGAGCTCTGACAAAAGAATAGTGTTTCTCACTAAGTGGGTTAACATCGTTAAAAGTTCTGTAATTCGTCGTTCGTCGCGCGCGGTGAAATTGTTTGGTTTCACCTCTAGTAAGTAATCTTCTTATTCTGTGGTCCGCATCGGGCACTGCAGTAGAAGGTAGTGGAATATCTGGCGCTCTCCTGCTTAGCGGATTAAAGTCTTTGTTACTACAGAGCTTGCCCCTTTTGCAACCTGTTTATACTAAATTTTACTGAAAATATTACTCTGCAAAACTCGGCTTCCAAGTCGTCGTCAGATGCAAATAAAAGTTTTGAGACCACATAAAGGGTATTACTGGAGAAGACATAGCGGGTGGCTTTAGCAAGACAGGTTTACTGTAGCAATATGGTCGCCTGTATTTATTTTGCTTTAGGTTATGCCAACTTATTAGCAAAGTCTCTTTCCTTAGCCTCCGTGTCATTCCCCTGCAAGTGCTGATACTTCCTGTTTAGGTGACCAGTTTAAATGTCCACGTAAACAATTACTTGTAAGCGTGATAGCAATGGAAATACTGTCGATGACAGTGCTGCCAGAGCAGAGTTACTAAAGACAGCCATCCGAAATTTCTTCACCAAATAGGGCGAAGTAAATATTCCCTAATCTGAATCAAGAACAGCTTCTAATATAACTTAGAAGTAGATATCCTCGAAGAAGTGAAGCAGTTTAAGTCACCTAATAGAAGTAAGTCTTCCTGTCCGCACGGTATACCAGATAGGTTCCTTTCACAGTATGCTCATGCAGCAAGCTCCATACTTAAAAATCATATAGAGCCGCTCACTCAACGAAAGATTCGTACCCAAGGATTGGACCGTTGCACAGGTCACACCAATTTTCAAGAAAGGTAGTACGACTAACCCACTAAATTGCAGGCCTGTATCATTAATATCGATATGCGGCAGGGTTTTGGAACTTCTATTGTGTTCGAACATTATGAATGACCTCGAAGACAACGGTCTATTGACACACTGTCAAAACGGATTTAGAAAACATTGTTCTTGTGAAACACAACTAGCTCCTTACTCACACGAAGTTCAGTGTTATTGAGACGGGATTTCAAATTGATTCCTTATTTCTAGGTTTCCAGAAGGCTTTTGATACTGTACCACATAAACGGCTTGTAGTGTAATTGCGTGCTAATCGAATATCGTCATTTCCTGTCAGAGTGGTCACATTTCGTAGTAACTGACGGAAAGTCGTTGAGTAAAATAGAAAAAGTTTCTGACGTTCCTCAACGTAGTGTTATAGCCTCTCTGCTATCCCTTGTCTGTATAAAAGACTGAGGATCCAATCTAAGCAGCCGTCTTAGGTTGTTCGCAGATTATGCTGTACTTTACCGTCTATTAAAGTAATTCGAAGATGAAAACTAACTGCAGGACGATTAAGATACGTCTTTGTACGAAAACTGGCTATTGACAATAAATAATGGAAATAGTGAGTTCATCCACATGAGTGCTACAAGGAATCCGTTAAACTTCGGTTACACGATAAAGTGATCAAATCTAAAGGCCGTAAATTTAACTAAATAGCTAAGAATTACAGTTATGAATAATATAAATTGGAAAGAATCCATGGAAAATGTTGTGGAGAAGGCAAACGGAAGACTGCGATTTAGTGGCAGAACACTTAGAAGATGCAACAGATGTGCCAAAGAGACTGCATACACTACTCTTGTCCGTCCTCCTTTAGAATACTGCTGTACGGTGTCGGAGCCTTACCAGATGGGAAAAATGTGGTACATCCAGAAAGTTAAAAGAAGAGCAGCACGTTTCGTATTATCGCGGAATAGGGGAGAGGATCATTGACAAGATACGGGATATGTGGTGGACATCATTAAAAGAAAGGCGTTTTTCGTAGCAGCGGAATCTTCTTATGAAATTTCAATCAACAACTTTCTCCTCCGGATGTGAAAACATTTTGCTGACGCCGACTTACACAGGTAGAGACGATCATCAAAAGAAAATAAAGGAAATAAGAGATCGAACGGAAAGATATAGGTGTCCGTTTTTTCTGCGCGCTCTTTGAGATTGGAGTAATATAGAATTATTGTGAAGGCGATTCGATGAACCCCCTGCCAGGCACGGAAGCGTGATATGCAGAGTACCCATGTAGAATTACAGGTTATTTTTGGGCCTCTCAACTGCACAGTTCATTCACAGTTCACAGTCTACACACACTATATTCTCTCACAGTAACTATTACTATCTCCCTCAGTTAATGGGCTCTTCATAGTCCTCCCTCTCGTCCGGCTTGTTGTAATGCGCATCAGTTACGAAGATTCTCAAACTTTACATAATTAATATCAGCTATGTTAGTCTTTCCCCGTGAGTTCCGTTCTTCATCCTAGCTTGTGACTCTTTACTAGGAAAACAGCTCTGTCCACTTTCAGTCTTCGCTCCTATCATATAGATTTCTTTAATACCTCCGCCGTCTTCGTGTAGAGAAAACAACAGAAACTTCCACACAACTTTCAACAAATAGTTATACAATATCGCCTTTATGCGCCGATATGTGACGCCAGTTTATCCCGAAACAGTTTCTCTCAAAGTCAGTTCCATATGGCACAACATCTACATACCCATCGTTTGATAATCCAAATTAATATCTCTCCATCAATTTACTGGCTTTCTAAAACCACGAATTCTCACGCACTTGCTTTACAGCTTACGATCCATTCCCTCTTCCAATTCTCTACTTTCTTCTTCCGTTTTACTACATAGACTGTATTTATCCTGACTGCGCATAGAACATAATTCATTCATTTACTATAAATAATTTCATTCTGTAATTTTGATAGTAAATCATTATTACTGACAACACTCTAGTTAATGAAAGACATTCACAAATACAAAGTGACAATTATTGAACTACGTGAAATAAAATCATCATAACTTCTGAACGGTTTGCATTAGGACATTCAAACTACAAGGTTCACCGCAGGGCACGATGTGAATTGTATGGTTTGGTTTAGCGACAAAGTCCATTTTCATTTGGATGGGTTCGTCAATAAGCAAAATTGGCGCATTTGAGGGACTGAGAATCAGCATTTCGCTATCGAGAAGTCTCTTCACCCTCAACGGGTGACTGTGTGGTGTGCAATGTTCAATCAAGGAATCATTGGTAAGATATTCCTTGATGACACGGTGACTAACGAATGGTACGTGAAGATTTTGAAAGATGATTTCATCCCCAACATCCAGAGTAACCCTGATTTCTACAACATTTGGTTTATGCAAGACGGAGCTCGACCCCATCGAAGCAGGAGGGTGTTTGATATCCTGGAGGAGAACTTTGGAGACCGCATTCTGGCTCTGGGGTACCCAGAGGCCACTAATATGGGCCTCGATTGGCCACCATTTTTTTTGTTTTTTGGTCGTCAGTCAACTGACTGGTTTGATGCGGCCCGCCACGAATTCCGTTCCTGTGCTAACCTCTTCATCTCAGAGTAGCACTTGCAACCTACGTCCTCAATTATTTGCTTGACGTATTCCAATCTCTGTCTTCCTCTACAGTTTTTGCCGTCTACAGCTACCATGGAAGTCATTCCCTCATGCCTTAGTAGATGTCCTACCATCCTGTCCCTTCTCCTTATCAGTGTTTTCCACATATTCCTTTCCTCTCCGATTCTGCGTAGAACCTCGTCATTCCTTACCTTATCAGTCCACCTAATTTTCAACATTCGTCTATAGCACCACATCTCAAATGCTTCGATTCTCTTCTGTTCCGGTTTTCCCACAGTCCATGTTTCACTACCATACAATGCTGTACTCCAGACGTACATCCTCAGAAATTTCTTCCTCAAATTAAGGCCGGTATTTGATATTAGTAGACTTATCTTGGCCAGAAATGCCTTTTTTGCCATAGCGAGTCTGCTTTTGATGTCCTCGTTGCTCCGTCCGTCATTGGTTATTTTACTGCCTAGGTAGAAGAATTCCTTAACTTCATTGACTTTGTGACAATCAATCCTGATGTTAAGTTTCTCACTGTTATCATTTCTACTACTTCCCATTACCTTCGTCTTTCTCCGATTTACTCTCAAACCATACTGTGTACTCATTAGACTGTTCATTCCGTTCAGCAGATCATTAAATTCTTCTTCACTTTCACCAAGGATATCAATGTCATCAGCGAATCGTATCATTGATATCCTTTCACCTTGTATTTTAATTCCACCCCTGAACCTTTCTTTTAATTCCATCATTGCTTCCTCGATGTACAGATTGAAGAGTAGGGGCGAAAGGCTACAGCCTTGTCTTACACCCTTCTTAATACGAGGACTTCGTTCTTGATCGTCCACTCTTATTATTCCCTCTTGGTTGTTGTACATATTGTATATGATCCGTCTCTCCCTGTAGCTTACCCCTACTTTTTTCAGAATCTCGAACAGCTTGCACCATTTTATATTGTCGAACGCTTTTTCCAGGTCGACAAATCCTATGAAGGTGTCTTGATTTTTCTTTTGCCTTGCTTCCGTTATTAGCCGTAACGTCAGAATTACCTATCTCGTCCCTTTACTTTTCCTAAAGCCAAACTGATCGTCACCTAGCGCAGTCTCAATTTTCTTTTCCATTCTTCTGTATATTATTCTTGTAAGCAGCTTCGATGCATAAGCTGTTAAGCTGATTGTGCGATAATTCTCGCACTTGTCACCTCTTGACGTCTTCGGAATTGTGTGGATGATGCTTTTCCGAAAGTCAGATGGTATGTCGCCAGACTCATATATTCTACACACCAACGTGAATAGTCGTTTTGTTGCCACTTCCCCCAATGATTTTAGAAATTCTGATGGAATGTTATCTATCCCTTCTGCCTTATTTGACCGCAAGTCCTCCAAAGCTCTTTTAAATTCCGATTCTAATACTGGATCTCCTATCTCTTCTAAATCTATTCCTGTTTCTTCTTCTATCACATCAGACAAATTTTCACCCTCATAGAGGCTTTCAATGTATTCTTTCCACCTATCTGCTCTCTCCTCTGCATTTAACAGTGGAATTCCCGTTGCACTCTTAATGTTACCACCGTTGCCTTTAATGTCACAAAAGGTTGTTTTGACTTTCCTGTATGCTGAGTCTGTCCTTCCGACAACACCATATTCTCAGAATTTTAACATATACGATTCCTTTTTATGAGGCTATAATAAAAACAAGGTGTACTGCAATAACTCCAAAATCAATGCCGAGCTGAAAACAGCCATTCAGGTCATCTACCGTATCGATATTCCGACACTTCAGCTGGTCCTACAGAATTTCGCTATTTGCCTGCGTCATATCATCGCCAATATCGAACATGCCATAACCTAAATCGGAGTATCTGTAGTGAATTTTATATATTGAATGAAGCGTGTCCATGCCGTAGTTTGTAGCCGATGTACCTTTTTTCGTATTGTTCAATAATTGTCACCCTGTACATTGCACTGGTATTAACAGATATGAGCTACGAAAATATGAAAAATAGTACTTATACTTGGACAAAATAGTATGTCAATCAGTGAACACCAACCTCCCGGAACGGATAGTTACAGACAGACGAAGTTCCGTCACAGGGCGAGTTCCTGGAGGTCGGAATCGAACTGGTCAGAGTCTTGTGACTCAAAACTAAAAGAAAGGAAACAAAAAAGGATAAAAAACAAAAATTCTTGCGGTTTGTTGATAATTCTTGCTTTCATACCGTCTGACTAGAACTGAATCAAACAAATTTCATGCCATACGCGTTCCAACTTTGTTCTTGGCAATACATCTTCCGTGGCCTGGAATATGTACGTAATTTTACTATTTAGATTGCATTTTGGGACCATGTATAAACCGTTCTAGTGATTGGCTTTTCTATGGCGTAGTAATATTTTAAATTCTGCTTACAGTTTCAGTGGATGATGTTCTATATGTTGTGTTTATGTTCCATTTTTGCCGCTGTTCTTCTTCTTACAATTGCTGTTTGGATTTTTGTTTCCCAAACGTAGCAGTAGTAGGAACTAAACACTTGTTTTCTTGCTATGTTCTGGTTTGTGTTGCCGACTGTCAGATGTTAATGCCAGTGATCCAATGTTTTTGCCAAAGATCGAATGTTATTGCCAACTTTCAAACCTAATTTTCGGAACGTATGTGATCTGTTTGTGTATGTGTGTGTGTGTGTGTGTGTGTGTGTGCGCGTAAAATGGCATTTGTTTTAGTATTTTTTTATAAAACTTTGTGTGTGTGTGTGTGAAATAGTATTTGTTTTGGTACGCTTTTATGTGTGTGGATGTGTGTGGTTGTGTGTATGTGTGTGTGTGTGTGTGTGTGTGTGTGTGTGTGTGTATGTGTCTGTGTGTGTGTGTCTGTTGTCTGATCAGAAGGCACAAAGAGAGGGAGAGAAAGAAAAAAAAGAGAGAGAGGTAGGTTTGTATTTGTTTCAATGTGCCTGCATTTCTTTTATTAAGTGTAGTAGGGAGTCTGTATTGGCGTGTCTTTGCTCATTTGTCACATGTTTGTTTTCAGCAAAGACTTCGTGGATGTGATAGTTTTCTTGCATTTGTGTAAGGTATTTGTCATGGTCGTTTATCTTAATTATATTCATATCTTGTACCTTATTTGTGGCATGGTGGTCATGGTGTTGTAAGTGTTCTGCAAATGCGAAATGGTTTGTTTCATACTTCCAAACCTGATGTGTTCTTTGTACTGTACGCCATAGAAAAGCTAACCATCAGAACTGTTTATAACATAAACTAATAATGTCGTGTGACTAGGGCCTCCCGTCGGGCAGACCGCAGGCCGGGTGCAAGCTTTCGATTTGACGCCACTTCGGCGACTTGCGCGTCGATGGGGATGAAATGATGATGATTGGGACAACACAACACCCACTCCCTGAGCGGAGAAAATCTCTGACCCAGCTGGGAATCGAACCCGGGCCCTTAGGGTATGACACGAAAATTAAGCTTCATTCATTTGCAGTTAAATGGCCCAAAAGTAAAAATTATCAGCATACCATAATATTATACGCAACTGACGACGGCAGTACCACAAAAGTTGCCGGCCACGGTGGACGAGCGATTCTAGGCGTTTCAGTCCGGAACCGCGCGACTGCTACGGTCGCAGGTTCGAATCCTGCCTCGGGCATGGATGTGTGTGATGTCCTTAGGTTAGTTAGGTTTAAGTAGTTCTAGGTTATATGGGACTGATGACCTCAGATGTTAAGTCCCATAGTGCTCAGAGCCATTTGAACCATTTACTACAAAAGTTGAAAAAAAAATCCTTACTTTGACAAGCACGCCCTGTATATGCGAAATCACGAAGTACTAGTTCCTAATGGATTCCTTTCTCATCCAAGCGCATATTCAGTCAATATTTTGGTACACATCGCTACCGGTTGCAGACATTCGCATATAACCATCGTATTTCGACCAGATAAATGGCTTGATTGTACAGGGACCTCTAGCTCAATGGCGTCTGCTGAGCATTCCGTTACATATGAGTGCTAGCAACGTACACGTATAGTATCGGTCATGATGGAAAGAAATAAGCATTGTCTCGTCAACAACGCTGTATCTTCAAAGAAATGATTATGTCCATCAAATGTGTTTCGATGTTAAAAGTGACGTTTCCTTCTTTATCCAATCGTTAACACAGAACTGCGTGGAAACCCTTCGAGATGTCATACAGTCATAAGAGCATGCACAGATTACCAGTTTAATAATAAACGCTCGACTTGTAGGTATGTTAGGTGTAAATGCGTACGCATGACACTGTCATTATATGGAAAAATGAGACGAGTGAAGGATATACAAACCGAGTCAGGAATTTCTGTCGTTATCTGAGGCACATATCCAAATTACGTCCGCAGTCATCAAATATGAGACGACAAGAGATAGTTAATTAGAATGCGCTTTGACCTATATATATGTGTCCGCGTGAATCATAGTTAATCACAGGTCAGCAGAAACCAGGCATATAGGGCAGCGCTGCGAAACATTTGGCATTTACCTGAATTACGAGGGCAGTTCAATAAGTAATGCAACACATTTTTTTCTGAAACAGGGGTTGTTTTATTCAGCATTGAAATACACCAGGTTATTCCCCAATCTTTTAGCTACACAACACTATTTTTCAACGTAATCTCCATTCAATGCTACGGCCTTACGCCACCTTGAAATGAGGGCCTGTATGCCTGCACGGTACCATTCCACTGGTCGATGTCGGAGCCAACGTCGTACTGCATCAATAACTTCTTCATCATCCGCGTAGTGCCTCCCACGGATTGCGTCCTTCATTGGGCCAAACATATGGAAATCCGACGGTGCGAGATCGGGGCTGTAGGGTGCATGAGGAAGAACAGTCCACTGAAGTTTTGTGAGCTCCTCTCGGGTGCGAAGACTTGTCTGAGGTCTTGCGTTGTCATGAAGAAGGAGAAGTTCGTTCAGATTTTTGTGCCTACGAACACGCTGAAGTCGATTCTTCAATTTCTGAAGAGTAGCACAATACACTTCAGAGTTGATCGTTTGACCATGGGGAAGGACATCGAACAGAATAACCCCTTCAGCGTCCCAGAAGACTGTAACCATGACTTTACCGGCTGAGGGTATGGCTTTAAACTTTTTATTGATAGGGGAGTGGGTGTGGCGCCACTCCATTGACTGCCGTTTTGTTTCAGGTTCGAAGTGATGAACCCATGTTTCATCGCCTGTAACAATCTTTGACAAGAAATTGTCACCCTCAGCCACATGACGAGCAAGCAATTCCGCACAGATGGTTCTCCATTGCTCTTTATGGTGTTTGGTTAGACAACGAGGGACCCAGCGGGAACAAACCTTTGAATATCCTAACTGGTGAACAATTGTGACAGCATTACCAACAGAGATGTCAAGTTGAGCACTGACTTGTTCGATGGTGATCCGTCGATCATCTCGAACGAGTGTGTTCGCACGCTCCGCCATTGCAGGAGTCACAGCTGTGCACGGCCGGCCCGCACGCGGGAGATCAGACAGTCTTGCTTGACCTTGCGGCGATGATGACACACACTTTGCCCAAAGTCTCACCGTGCTTTTGTCCACTGCCATATCACCGTAGACATTCTGCAAGTGCCTATGAATATCTGAGATGCCCTGGTTTTCCGCCAAAAGAAACTCGATCACTGCCCGTTGTTTGCAACGCACATCTGTTACAGACGCCATTTTAACAGCTCCGTACAGCGCTGCCACCTGTCGGAAGTCAATGAAACTATACGAGACGAAGCGGGAATGTTTGAAAATATTCCACAAGAAATTTCCGGTTTTTTCAACCAAAATTGGCCGAGAAAAAAAATGTGTTGCATTATTTATTGAACTGCCCTCGTATGATATCACTTCAGTAAAATCTTATGCTCTAGGATAAGAATGTATTCTGTTTCATTTTCTTTTTGTTTCCTTGTATTTTGTTTTGCTACATAATCCAGAAGGCAGTCTCAAGACTTCCAACTTGTGTGTTGTGTTAAACGTGGGGTCGAGTAGTCCAAGTTCAGTCTCAATTACAACGTGAAAAAGGTTCAACGAATCCGAAGCAAAACCACCAGCGCAAGTTGAGGTGTCACCGCCAAACACCACACTTGCTAGGTGGTAACCTTTAAATCGTCCGCGGTCCGTTAGTATACGTCGGACCCGCGTGTCGCCACTATCAGTGATTGCAGACCGAGCGCCGCCACACGGCTGGTCTGGAGAGACTTCATAGCACTCGCCCAGTTGTACAACCGACTTTGCTAGCGGTGGTTCACTGACAAAATACGCTCTCATGTTCCGAGACGATAGTTTAACATAGCCTTCAGCTACGTCATTTGCTACGACCTAGCAAGGCCCCATTATCAGTTACAATTGATACTGTGAATCATGTACCGGCAAGACCGACGTTCTTCATTAACGGATTAAAGTTAAGTATTCCACCAGCTACGTCCGTTTTTCTAAATTCTAATTTCCTTGTCCTGTTCCAGACCTCACGCCAGCCTGCGTGAGGTAAAACGCGTGCCTTTCGGCATCCTCTAGTAACACGGTGTTGGCTCTCCTGCCAACCAAAACACAAGTACTTTAAAATTTGTAGCTACTCAGGCACATCAATATAAGAGTAGAAATTAGTTCTCAGGGCATGAGTTCCTTCCACTGTATTACGCTAGATCATGCTGGATCTAGAATTTATGGCACAACAAAAGTAAATGTGCAAGAAAGTAGAAAATGTCACGGGAAATTAATATGAAAGCTTGTACAAATCCCAAACTGTAAGGCTGGTATAGTTTGCAACCGAAATATCAACGATTTCCTTTATATCTCAGTAATTTGTTTTTGGCTATAGAACATAAAAAGCGAAGTGAAATTGTAGTCACGATCTTTTTCTTTTCCTCGCTGCCGCACGGAGGGGCCGTGCAGTTTGAGGCGCCATGTCACGGACTACGCGGCCCCTCCCGCCGGAGGTTCGAGTTCTCCCTCGGGCAAATGTGTGTGTGTGTGTGTGTGTGTGTGTGTTTCGTTTTTAGCATAAGTTAGTTTACGTAGTGTGTAAGTCTACGGCCCGATGACCTCAGCAGTTTGGTCCCTTAGGAATTCACACACATTTGAACATTTTCCTAGCTACGTTAATGACACTTCACAGATTGATTTTTCAATTTTCCATGGGTACTAGTCTAAATGTCCAAGTGATAAAACATTTTATCATTTGAGCACTAATTTCATTTATTTTAATTTAGGAATAGTATTCTTGAATAACTAATGGCATTATTTCAACAAATACAGACCGTACTTTCATGCAATTTATTGACTATATACTGGTCATAATACCACAAACATGTTTTTGAAGAATTCGACTAAGAGGAAATAGTTTCTAGAAGGCTTGATCTCCTAATCTTTATACTTTTTCTAGCAGCGGAACAGAAAAATTATACTGTCAGTGGTCGAAAGATCAGGTGAAGGTCAAGTCTCTACTCTCCCTGTAATTAAGAAATTACTGGGAATGAAACCGTTATAAAAAGTGCCGCCCTCATTTCTTCTGCTTGATTACTTTCTCATCTAGCCTTTGCGTCTTCAGTACTTTTTGATGCTTTTCTCGGCCATGGTTGTCGATACTAACGTCTTCCCTTATGACCATGAAAAAGCCATTCTGTCGAGGTGTTTACGAGCCACAACTCTTTACGACCGCCGGATCATGAGGTGAACTGCTGAGCGTTGGCCACGGGCGGCTCAGTAAGACATTTTAAGCAATTTCGCACCACGCTCCGCTGCCGTGAATTATAACTATGAAAACATACACAAAGACTGTTTCGTCACATTACCAATTTTGTGTGCGTACCAATGCAGCTGTCGTGCTATTGTCTAAAAGAAAGAGCTGGAGAATGAAGGTATGAGTGGTTTGCCACATAAACTAAGCTAGCTTTTGTGCAGTCGAATCTCCACCAAAAGTCGTTTAGCTCCTACAGTCAGTAAATGGAGAGAAAAATGTCGACCAAGAAAGCTACATAATCCGCAGGTAACTGAATCGGAATATCTGAGTGATTCAGTATAACTGTGTTATAACAACGAACTTGTTTTCCATGTTGCAGCAGTCTTTCTCAGATTGGTGAAGAGACGTAGAGTCTCAGGCATTGAAAAAGAAAACACCTCATTACAATTATCGAAAGTGATCATCGGAAAAAAATGTAAGTGTAGGCTATTAATTCAGTCTCATGTAGATATAAAGAATAAGTTTTGTGCTTACATGCTGTAAACTTTTTGAAACTCTTCGAAAATCGAGAGGTCACAAACTGAGTTTTTGAAGAACACCAATTGTTGCGAAAGTACGCTGAAATCAGGGCCGATGTTGTCCAAAGCTGTGGAACAAATATGAGATACTACATAATAACATGACGTGACATTTTAAATAAGGCAGATAAGATCGAATAGATTAAAAGGAGCTGGTTACCATGACACCGAACGGCCCTCTTACACAAATACACATAAGAAATATAGTTGCTAGATATGGGAAATGATGAGGAAAGGGCAAAGCGATAAAATAGAGAGGGATAAATCTGTTGCAGAGTCATACAGAGAGATAAGATGAATTGCCGCTATAGATACGACAATCTGCAGGTGAATTAATATTGCCATATCACGCAGGTGTACCTTTGGCTTGGTGCTGTAGATTTAAGTTCAATATTTGCATAGTGTTGGTACTTAATTTATGCAGTTATTTCTTACGTGACATTCGGGAGGACGACGGTTCAATTCCGTCTCCAGCCATCCTGATTTAGGTTTCCCGTGATTTCCCTAAATCGTTTCAGGCAAATGCCGGGATGGTTCCTTTGAAAGGGCACGGCCGATTTCCTTCCCCATCCTTCCCTAACCCGAGCTTGCGCTCCGTCTCTAATGACCTAGTTGTCGACGGGACGTTAAACACTAACATCTTCCTCCTCCTCCTAAGTGATACTCAAGCGCATTTAATGAATGTGCTGTTAGACTTTGCCTTATCATTCTCTCAAAGTCTCTCTCGTGCTATGCCTTTCGTGTTTGCCAAACGAACAGTTGTTCGACGTAGGGTTTTACGTCCAAAAATTAGGTTCATTACGCTCCACAGGGAGACCAATATAGCAGCTGTACGGAAACATCTGTTAAGGTCCAAGTAATTTTCATAAGAACAACCAGTAACAAACTTCAACATTTCTTAGACTGATAATACTTATCATATCATTCCTGGACACTCAATATTGCGTCACCGATTATATAGCTGGGATTTTGTGTAAAAACCAAACCAAAAATACTCTGGTAACAAAAGTTAATTTGCTTATAAGGTAAAGTCGTCTAAACTATATCGACTACTGTAGATCTCTGTTAACAACTGAAGTGAAATCGTATCAGAACTCGAAGTTAGTCCTGTATCGCAGTCAACGCGAACTGAAGGAGAGCTCCCGCAATATCATAAACGCTATTGGGGCGTACTCTAGGGATAACTGTGGAGTCAGCTTAGCGTACTGTACATGTCGCCATAGATAAGCCGAAATAGTCACGTGACGTATGTATTATACTATTTGTTTACATGTTGAGCTAAGAAAGGGCAAATTCTAGTACCTACAGTGACGAGCCCAAAAATTATGGCCACCCGTTTAATACTGGGTTGGTCTGCCTGTGGAACGTAATGCAGCAGCTACTCTGGATGGAATGGCATGCTAGGTTTGCGAACGAATTCCCACTACAAGTCATGCAGCTGTTGTTAATTACGGGCCGATGGTTTGTGGGCGCGGAGCTGCTGTCCGATAGCGGGTTCAGATCCTGATTATTTGAGGGTATATCACAATCATTATCCGAAAACAGCTGTAGCGCGATTCTGGCCACGTGACACAGATGGGGGCTGTCATATACGTCACTGAATATATCAGGGATTACATGAAGCAGGTGGTCCGCAATGGTGATCACATAGTCGACAGTTGATGTGGTGTCGTCGATTAATACGACAGGTTCCGCGGAAGCCCAGGTGGATGACCTCATGAAATTCGCCGAGTGAAAAACCGTAAGCAACCTGAATATAGC
The DNA here is from genome assembly GCF_023864345.2 of Schistocerca serialis cubense. Classification (NCBI taxonomy): domain Eukaryota; kingdom Metazoa; phylum Arthropoda; class Insecta; order Orthoptera; family Acrididae; genus Schistocerca; species Schistocerca serialis. Next base: position 316,711,947 of record NC_064644.1, on the reverse strand, counting down.
GGAGGTGACTGCTGTCTGTACAAAAAATGATCATGATAATTGCAGACCAATATCCTTACCAGTGGTGTGCTTCATAATCCTTGGACGTATTCTGTGTTCAAACACAATAAACTGTCTCGAAAAGAAAAGCTTATTCCCATAAATCGGCACGGATTTAGAAAGAATCGCTCGTTGCGAAAGACCTTGGCCTTTTCTCACATAATGTCCACCAAACCATCGATCGAGGGCAATAGGCAGATAAAATATTTCTAGATTTGAGGAATGTGTTTGACATGGAACCCACAGCCGACTGTTAACGAAGAACTGAGCTTAGTTTCTAGGTTCCCAAATTTCTGAAAGGCCCGTATACATTTTAAGTAGTAAATCTTAGTACATTCTTCTGGACTACGACTGTGACTGTGATCAAGGATATCGTCAGGAATGTCCCATGGGAGAGTAATACATAAATGATCTGATAGACAAGGTAAGCAACAATTTAAGACTGTTTGCTGCTGTCGCTGTGATGTACGGGAACATGTCCTCGAGTGACTGTAGGAGTGTACAACTGACTTAGACCAAATTTGTAGTTCGTGCGATGATTGGTAACTTGCTCTAAAAATGTAAGTTCATACTAATGATAGAAAAAAACAGTCCTGTAACGTTCGAATACAGCTTTAATAAGGTGCTACTTGGCACACTCATATCGATTAAATATCTAGGGGTAACGTTTGAAACTGATAAGAAATGTAACTAGCACGTCTGTCTTGTAGCAGGGAAGGCGAATGCTCGACTTCCTTTCGTTGGGAGAATTTTGTGAAAGTGTAGCTCATCCATAAAGGAGACAGCGAATACAACACTAGGGTGACCTGTTCTTTAGTACTGTTTGAGAGTTTGAGATCCCCACCAAGTCTGATTAAAGGAAGATTTTCTAGCAGTTCATTAGCGTACTGCTGTATTTGTTATGAGTACTTTCGATCAGTATGCAAGTATTACGGAAACATCTCGTGAACTCAAATGGGAATTCCTGGAGGGAATACGACGCTCTTTTCGCAAGGCACCTTCGCGAAAATTTAGAGAAGCGGCATTTGATGCTGACTGTAGAATGATTCGGAGGCCGCCAACATACGTTAAGTGTAAAGACCGTAGAGATAGGACGCCAAAAATTAGTAGCCGTACAGAGGGTTTTAGACAGTCGTTTCTCTCTCACTCTATTTGCGAGTGGATCAGAATAGGAAATGATTAGTCTGTACTGAATGATATACCTGAACTCTAGTTTGTAAGTGCCAAGAAGATCATAAACATGTGTAAAACTTATTTTGACATCGAAACATGTAAATCAAGTGCAGGGTAACGGAGCTATGTGAAAATATAATTTACAAAATAAATATACACTATGCGATCAAAAGTATCCGGACAACCATAATAACATACGTTTTTCATATTAGGTGCATTGTGCTGCCACCTACTGCAAGGTACTCCATATCAGCGACCTCAGTAATCATTAGACATTGTGAGAGAGCAAAATGGGACGCTCCGCGAAACTCATGGACTTCGAACATGGTCAGGTGATTGGATGTCACTTGTGTCATACGTCTGTACACGAGATTTCCACACTCCTAAACATCACTAGGTCCACTTTCTCCGATGTTATAGTGAAGTGGAAACGTGAAGGGACACGTACAGCACAAAAGTATACAGGCCGACCTCGTCTGTTGACTGACAGAGATCGCCGACAGCTGAAGAGGGTCGTAATGTGTGATAGGCAGACCCCTATCCAGACTATAACAGGGGAATTCAAAACTGCATCAGAATCCACTGTAAGTACTATGACAGGTAAGCGGGAGGTGAGAAAACTTGCGACTTCGAGCGGCTGCTCAAAAGCCACACATCACACCAGTAAATGCCAAACGACGCCTCGCTTGGTGCAAGGAGCGTAAACATTGTACGACTGAACAGTGGAAAAACGTTGTGTGAAGTGACTAATCACGGTACACAATGTGGCAATCCGATGGCAGGGTGTAAGTATGGCGGATGTCCGGTGAACGTCATCTGCCAGCGTGTGTAGGGCTAGCAGTAAAATTCAGAGGCGGTGGTGAACGTGTGGTGGGGTTTTTCATGGATGAGGCTTACGGCCCTTGTTGTTTTGCACGGCGCTATCACAATACAGGCCTACATAGACGTTTGAAGCACCTTCTTGCTTCCCACTGTTGAAGAGCAATTCGGGGATGGCGATTGCATCGTTCTACAGGATCGAGCACCTGTTCATAATGCATGGCGTGTTTCGGAGTGGTTACAGGACAATAACATCCCTGTAATGGATTGGCCTGCACAGTCCTGACCTGAATCCTGTGGAACACCTTTGGGAAGTTTTGGAATGCCGACTTCGTGCCAGGCCTCACCGACCGACACCGGTACCTCTCCTCCGTGCAGTGTTCCGTGAAGAATGGGCTGCCATTCCCCAATAAACCTTCCAGCACCTGATTGAACGTATGCTGCGAGAGTGGAAGCTGTCATCAAGGCTAAGGGTGGGCCAACACCATAGTGAATTCCAGCATTACCAACGGAGGGCGCCACGAACTTGTAAGTAATTTTCCGCCAGGTGTCCATATACTTTCGATCACATAGTGTATGTGGAGCTCACTCTACACGATGCTAAATCCAGACTAGCCGGTACATCAATGAATATGTCTGCGAGAAAGTATTCGGTTTTCAATGAAATTTACATAAGCTATATGATTCCAAACAAAATGATTCAGATTAAAAAGTTGCCCCTGAATACTGTTAACCGTTGTCTTTAGTCTTACAGACAGTCACTGTACCAGAACTGTTATTGTGATTACGTAGCAAATGAACATAAAAACTGAAGCAACTGACTGTCTCACAACTGCTAAAAAATTCATATGCTAACACTGTACTGAAATCCTCTATTGGTATTAAGCCTCTGAACTTACATTATGTTATTTTCACAAATACACTTTAAGAATGACAGTACCTTACAGAGGACGTTAACATTTATGGTTTTAAATTTGTTGGCCTACCTGTTCACACAGAACGCCCGTTTGCTGTGCAACGTGTCGCTATTACGAATAATGCTATGACTGTCAAAAGTCGAATTTCATTTGCGGTATTTATGCGATATTCAATGCAAGAAGGTATCTTATCAGTTTTCATAAAATGCTTCTCAGCACACAACTCGCGATGGGTAATGCGGGGTGTGTAGACAGAGTCATGAAAGTAAAAATGAAAATGGGGAACTCAACGACTGACAAATGAGAACGAAGACTCCAAGTATAGCTATACTTCATTATGCCATGACAGCACCCCACCTTTTCAGAGTTCTCACACTTCAAATGATTAGCAAAAACATTTCTTAATTCTCTTCGATTCTTTTCTGTTCCGGTACCACAATACAATATTCAAAAACTGTGTTGAATATTTCTTAATTTACTTCAACTAAACAATTAGCGACATTTCAGCTGTGTAAGTTATCGCAAACAAGCGAAACGACCTTTCATTTAACTGTTAAAGACTGTAAACCAAGTTTGTTCCAGATATCGAGTGGACATTTTTGTGAAAGTCATATGCGAAATACGCCACTCCTCTCTCCTGCTTGTGCTAACAATGTAATGATGTAAAACTGCATCGTGCTCACGTAAAAATTTCACGTTGCACAATAGCGAAGTGACTTTGGAAGTCGATGTACACAAATTTCGTCCTGTGCATCGAAATGCTCACTCCACATTTGTTTCTGCTCTGTGGATGTGGTTATAGAGTTTCTTTCCCTTCTGCTATAATTCGGCGACTGCAGAATTGAATTCGCCACATACATCCCCTTATAAACTCAATTAAATGCATAGCATTGATTCATTTACATAGTAAGAAACTGAAAGCAGATAACTTACATCCAAGATACGATTACGACAATACTTATCTTGATATTTATGCACAATTTATTACTTGGTAAATTATGATATTTGTTGGATGAGTTTTCCCTGCTTCCGTAAATGAAGATATATGCACATGAGGTGTTTGCTGTTACTAAAATGTATTTTTAATGTGAAACGCAGCAAGACATTCGGTCAACCTCTTTTTATTCTTTGATCATAATTAATAATACAAATGGAGGTGAACTGAGTTAGCTTTACGAAATACATATTACCACAGCGGTGGATGAGATGAGTTCACTTTTGTATCTTTACGTAATCATAAGCTAATTAGGTGCTGGATACTTTCAGTTGGTTTCCGCGCTTGCTATAGATACGAGGACGTGAGTCAGGTCACGGTGTGGGATGAGACGAAATGAAACATGTGGGAGGCGTACCTCTGGCCCTTTGCAGAAACAGGGAATGGTGCCATGTGGGGCACCCACCTCCTGCCGAGGAGACGTAAGCCGCTTGGGTGTAGAGAGAACTTGCGCACAAGCCTTTGTCCATTTATAACAGTCAGCGGGCAGCCGAGATGAAAAGGGGTCAAGTTCAAAAACCAGAATTCTGCCAGTAGATGGTAAGTACTGGAAGGTGTGGAGAGATATACTTCAGGAGATGAATGCCTCGTGACATTCCTAAACAACTCGAAAACATCTCTGCCCTACTTTATGCACAGATACTGTAGCAGAGTCAGTTACTAGCTTTGTAACAAGATTTCTAGCTTCTTACGTGACTTGTAATGCGAGACTAGCTGATGAGAGAATGAGCATCGACTGGTGTGTTGGTTTCGGCATCATTTGGACATAAGATATGGCATCAAGCTTTTTAGAAACATTTGTGCAGTTTGGCAACTCCTCCTCCTCTTCATCGAATGTCAATTCGTTACTGAAATTATTAATGATGCTAAATTGATAAATCGCACAAATACAGGAAGATCATTAATAAAACCGACAAACTGCAGTGACAGACTCCTGACAGAAAATGAGGAAAAAAGGTTCTATGAACATGTGTCCAGGAAGGGATTTTGTGTGTGCAACGGCAACAAATCGTCCCAGAACACAGTACAGAGCTGGATCGCATACACGTTGCATCAGATGTTCGATGTGGCCTCCATGGTACTCCAGATGACAGTAGCGGTTGTCATACAGGATACACTTACATCATTTTGGTGGGCCACATGCCTGGAGCTTGTATTAGCGTTCGTCTCAATATCCTGTAAAACCGGCTCCTTTAAATCTGTCATACACACAGTCTGCCACCTCGCTGGATATTCCTCTGTCTAAAGGAAACCAGATCACACTAACATCCAAAATGGGCTTGAAATGCGGTGTGGAGATGTTGGCGTCTGTGAGGGTACTTGTTATGGTATAGTTGTACTGTCTCTTAACTTTTTCCATCAGCTTGGTCGTACACAAACACCATCTCGACTTTTCCTGACATGGATACCGGACAGTAGATGACAAGGTTTTTTTTTTAGGAAATATGGTGCAAAGTTGTGATTTAGTGTGTTTCAGTGCGCGATGCGCCAGCCTCATGGCAGACAGCGGCTGAAGGCTGGCCATCGCGTTATGCAGGTAACACAGTTGTGCAACGAGCGTCAGTATGTGTTTACGTGCACAGCAGCCATCAACAGTCAGAACGCAGCCTTAGCAGAATTACGTAGACGCGGGCCGCATATGGCGCGGTTGCGTTAGCCAACTCATCGAGAACATTCTAATAAATAAGGTGCCCCATAACCAGAGGATTCAGCAGCAGTCTGCCCTATTTAAGGGCATCAGAGGTGGACGTCGACATTGGTTCGACCGATTGGGCATTCGGTCGCTGTTACGTCATCGTCATCAGTGACGCTGTCCCTGAGGACCAGTTGGCAGAGTGCGTTGCCCACTGCTGCACCGGCGACTCTCGGCGTCGTCACGAGGCGCCGCGTCTGCAGGAGGCGAGCTGGGCCGGGCCTCGTACTGCTAACCTCCTACCGCCTGCACAGCTGCTGACCAAACATGGCGTCACGTTCCCTGGGCTGCGCACGTCACCATGTCTCCACCACGAGATGAGTGGTGGGGCTGAGCTACCGGCAAATGTATTAGAAGAACCGACAATAAAGAGGAAGATTGCTAAAAACAGCCACCTTCTTCTACCCAGCCACGCCCTACAACCCCGACCACGTCACCCACTCCAGTCATACTATTACAGGACCATTCCGATTCTTACAGTACGCTTTGTTAATCATAGTGCCTGCAAAACACAAGGAACACACGGCACGTGGTCAGAGGAATTGTCATTTGTCAGCGCCATCTACCTTGGCAATGGTGTATTTCCCGACACATTATCATAAGACCGTTCTTCCTCTACTTCCACCCAGGCATCCGTCCATGTAGATTAACGGTTTTATTTACCCTGTATAGCAATTCCTGCAAGTCGAATACATAAGGCGGTTATTAAACTTTTGTTACCTGAGCCAGTGTAAAAAGAAAGCTATTTACCTAATGGGTACCTGGCTCCAAAGGATTGATGTACAGACTGTGTGTGGCCGGATTCGCTTTGTTGGTAGTACTAGAGTAGTGACTTGCGGTTGGATGCCAGTAATGGTACAGCGACGTCAGGTTGAAACACAAACATCAGCGTGCATTACAGTTGCAGGCAGTCAACATGGGTCTAGAAAGGGTGGGCAGGACTTTACCTCTGAAATTATAAAAAAAAACAGCCATAGTGCTATTTCTCAACGCGAGTATCGACGAACTAAAGAAATACGAAGAGGTCCTCTTCTTGCACTGGGATTGAAGAAGATCATTCCCAAGTTCGAATCTACCGACGACTTAGAAATCACTCCTGGGAGAGGTCGACGGCCAGTCGCATCCGTTACTGTCCTTATGGTTGAGAAAGCTGGACAAAGTGTGTGACCTTCAAACAGCACATGAGCTGTGTCTCGACATCTAAATATTCCATGATCTATCGTTCGAAAAGTGCCGTGTACAATTCGGAAGTGGAATCCGTAGTGCCGTTACATGCAGTCTTGGATGCAGATGGTCGTCACATTGAGCAACGTTTGTAACATGAAATGTAAACATGGTACTCAGTTAACAAATGTTACCCTCTGTTGTGTACATTGCGTTATTTCTGTTCCATTTGTTCTTTCAAATGTTTCGACCATGTTTCATTGTGCTATGATCACCCGTTCTTCCTGAGGGCCCTTTAGGTATCGATAGTTTAATAATAACCACCTCGTACGTAGATCAGTTTATGACGCAATGTTTAGACTGGATGGATCTTAAAGATAATCGTATATCACTTAATTAAATATTATCACACACCTAATTTGGATTTGTCAAACAGACCATAATTGACTGTGTAACAGCCGTAAGGATTTAGACGCACTGTACCTTCAAAATTCATCTATTTCCAGAGCACTATTTTTATAGATGATCATCAAACATCAGTAACATTGTTTCTCCTACACAAGTCTAACGTATCACATACATTAAATCTTACAGTTCGTCTTAAACGATATGACTCGAACGATTGGTTTCTCTCATTTTCCACCAACTTCCACGCTGATAATTAATTCTTAGTACAAACTACGGCAACGTTAGGGTCTCTTGAGCATCGTGCCACCAACCAGTGCACCAAACAATATTACTACATTCTCGTCCGCACTGTCTTTCAACTGTCTTCATTTCCTTGTTCCTCTGAATTTACGTCGATATCAATTTTCTGTGCGTAGCCATTTTCTTTATACCAAATATACATGCTCAAAAGTGTCGGATGTAAAATTTACATGAGTTACATGAGACAAGTAACATTAATTTAAGATCGGTATGGAAGAAATAAACGATCACGCAAAGAATATTCAGTCTCGCGTTTAAATTGTTTCTTTAAGTTTCTGACTTTACCTTTTGAACCGTATATACACATGGAAAATTAATTCAAGTTTTGTAAGAAAATATTATATTGAACCACAAACGGTCGAATTGATGTGTCGGGCGTTTCACCTTTAATATTGCTAGTACAGATTCGAAAAATACGCACTGATTCTAGTTCTGGGAGTCGAAAGAAGAATTAAATCAGTGAAATTCCTATTACGTAGTGGAGTATACAAATACAAATGTAATGGTGTAATACAACAATGAAATACGTCAAAATATTCAAATGCAATAAAAGAAAAAAGTGGAAAACTGAACTTACCACACGGGAACTTCTTGAAAGAACCGAGGATCACCTTGAAAAACATCAACAAAAATCTCATACCCACATACACAACAAAGAAAACATTACGAAAACACACGCACACATTAACCCCACCCCCCATCCTAATGAGAAATTAGGTATATTTCGGAGGGTACATTTGCCCAACACGTTTAACAAAACATTTTAACGTGCGACATGTTTGGGGATTACTATGAATATTAGTCTAAGTGACTTTGAAGTGTGGAAATCCGGCGTTTCACCTTCCCTACAAGAGGTTTCACAGCTGACCAATAACCCTCTATGCTGTTTGTGCAAGCCCCTGTCGGTAATGATGTGAACCCAATATTGTGATTAACTACGAGATGCTGACAACCCCTTTCCCCTAAATCCCTATATGAAGAAAACCCATATGAAATTACAGTGGAGCCCTCTGCAAGGTGACAAGTAAAACTTCCTTCCTTCGACTGCGTACTACTTTAAACACTCACACTCTTTACCTGAAACTACAGCCCCCCAAACCCATAACCCCCAAGGAGATTCCCTCTTCCCTCCTGTAGTACTTCCTTCTGCCAGACTGCGAATCGTCAATTCCGACCATAAACCCCCCCCCCCCCCCCCCCCGACACCCCAAGCCATCCGCCATATTTCATGTATCCCCTACAAACTTCCCTACAAAAAGAGGTCAATCCAAAACTGTACGCTTACTCACACACTCACACGATATTCATGGACATGCAGCCACACAGGATATCTCAAACACCAACAGTACGTGATTTTCATAATGTCCCTTAAGGCGAGCTTAGATTTTTCGAACCACGTCCCTCGTCCAATGGACAGCCACAACCAATTCTTGCTCAGCGCCATACGAATAAGTCGTTAGTACGGCGACGAGATACACTTGTGAGGCGCATATGTTGGCCGTATTCACGACATCGAACATACTCTACAACGAGACCACACATTTGTAACAAGCAAATCGTGGCCAACATGTCTACGCCCATAGCCTCCCTCTAATAATCCAGGTTCATTGGAACAGATAAATCCATACCTACAAACGAAAATGAGATACTAAAAATTGTCCTAAGGTAAGAAACTAATAGTCGAAATTACCTCAATTTCACTAAGAATGAAATTAAGCACTGAATGAATTGCCAACAACCAATTAGTTAAGTAAATGCACATGAAGAATATTTTGAGCAATATGTAGCGATCTCTTTTAAAATCACATTCAATTATTTTAATGTACAATGATAGCAAATATCTGGAACACAGAACTGTTTTACTATCTATGGCTGAAAGTGAAGACATTATTATCTATGAGCAATCTATGACGTCATTGGTCTAAGCCGACGGGTTGTATTCTCTGCTTCACTAGACCCAAAAATTGTTTTGTTACTAATGCAGTGGGAGCATACATAATTGATGACTGAGACAAAAGTTTAGTACTCACGCCCAACGATTTTCTAAAGCCAATTGTTAATGTATAATCAGTTTGTTGAGTGTATTAATTGTGAGGATTACTATAATAGGTACTCAAAAAGAAACAAGCCGGAGGCATAATTAGAGAAACCGGTACCTGTAGGTTAGTAGTATTGTACCTGGCTGTTGAGTCATTTGTCCCACTGTGACACAAGGTGGTGAATGGCTGTCTCATGAACTTCCCGGAGCTGCGACGTTAACCAGTTCCGCACGTACAACTCGACGTCTTCGTCCGAGGTGAATCGTTTGCCCCTCGTAGCCATTTTAAGGACCAAGAATGGCGTAATCACAGGGAGAGAGCTCCGGACTGTGTGGAGGGTGGCCGAGAACCTTCCATTTGAATTTATGCAAGAGTGACACGACTGTGCTGGCCGTATGAGGCTTTGCGTTGACGTGGAGCGGAATGACCCCACGGCTGAGATTGCCCAGTCGTTTTGATTTGATGGCTTGACGAAGGGTGGTCGAGGTTTGCGAGTAGCGCTGGGTATTCACTGTTGTCCCGTGCTGCAGGAAGTGAATCAGAAGGGCGCCATCTCGGTCAAAGACAAACGTCAGCATAGAGGCAAAGTATTCAGTTCCAACGACTACGACCGGTTGTATGTGCGGAACTGATTAACATCGCAGCCCTGGCAATTTTATGGGACAGCCATTCACCGCCATATGTCACAGTGGGACAAGTGTCTCAACAGACAGGGTCAATACTTCTAACATACCGGTACTGATTTCTGTACTTATGTGTCTGGCTCGTTTCTTTTTTAAATCCCCTTATACTTTTCAGAGAGTTAAAATGCAAGTTTTAAAGCTAGTGCCATGTTGTGCCTTCCCGGAAATCAGTACCAGTTCCCAGATTTTTGATTAACCATTTTTCTCAAGAAGTTATTGTCTCAATCATATTCGATTTAATTAAAATACATGCTAAGCAACAACCTTGCACAATAGCTGTTTGCTCACTATATAGGTTAAGGCACTAACAGAGAGCGGTGAGAAAAACGTTACCACTGTGCAAATAAAGGTAATAAATTTTATTATTTCAGGAATTGCATTCGTTAAGCACAGGGGCCATTATTTTTAAACTGATCAAGTTTTGTTTTCTTACCAGGTCTAATTTCTTATCAGTAGTGTTGCATTGGATTCCGCTTTTGTGTTGCGTAAATTTATGCAGTTTTGTTTTGTTTAAAGTTATTGACAGTTTACATTCTCGCAGCTAAATTAAATTTTCATTCTCTAAGTTAGAAAAGTTCAGTACAGGGCAAAGCGTATAAGCGACGAGATAAAATACACGCTCACATGCCATTCCCAATCTAACAGTTGTGTTTCAATCATGTTTCAAACGTGCATATTTCACACGTCACTTTGATGGTATTTGCGTTTGCTAATATGAGAACTGTGACACAGCTGTGGAAGGTCTTGTAAGTATAAGCCGTTTCATAACATTGACGCTTGTTGATTATAGACAAACATATCACATGCTAGTAAGTTATCAAACGATATTCATTCTTATCAGTAATGCTTCCATCATAGTAACGAATGCGTCCACTGTTTTTCTCTTCACATTTTTACCACCTCCACTAGCTTTGTTACACACCATTGCGTTAAATGTCAAAAGTTTTCAGCGAAGGATTGTCGATATTTCTACATCTTATATTCTGTTTTCTTCCCAATCGGACTGTATTTAGAGCGCAGCGGTATGGAAATAACAAACGTAAAAGGAATATATTCCATTCCGTTCACGGTGTCTACAAGCATAGATTTCTTTCTTTTCTCAATATAGAACAGTTTTCGGTTGCCTGTGTCAATGAGACATTCATTTCTCTCAACCGCGAGGATAAGCTCTGTTACGAGGAAATAGTCTTATTTTCTAGTCTAATGCGTATCATTGTCAGATAAAACAATGAACCTGATCTGTGTACTTGGGCAAAAATGTTCTTTAAGTTATTTGATGTAACTTGTTCTCTACATCTACTTAGGCCATATCAGCAGCAGTCATTTACTTGGACACCATTTACTTGGTCGCCCAGCATTCCACTTATTTAACGATTGTGAGTAGCAGAAAGAATTGCTGTAATTTATTTGCTCTCTAATTATTTTTCATACTGTGCCACTGTAGCTGTTTAGCCTTTGTCAAGTAAAATGTTTAACTCGTTAACTACACATGTCTTTGGTTACAGCTAGCATAATGGCCAGTTTCTTTTTATTTTTAGCATGTAATGTATATTGATTGTCACAGGTAGGAAGAAGTACTTTAAAAAATTAATTAGTTACTTATTTTACTTGATAGTTATATATGAGAATTGATTTTATTGCTTTTAGCAATATATAACGAATAACTGACACTGCTAAATTGCTTCACAGCATCATTTCAGTCTGTGTTCAAGATAAATGTACAATTCTATTTTTTTCAAAATCTGTATCAATATGTTCCCTTTGTTCCACCATCTAACATTTATTAAAAATCAAATGGCTCTGAGCACTATGGGACTTAACATCTATGGTCATCAGTCCCATTTATAATAGAAAAACGCTATCAATTCTGTATAGTCGATAATACTGTAAAAATCTTCAGAATATAATAATGCAATTTTCTGATATAGGTCATTGATACATACAATTTTTGGCACTTTCAGTTTTCAATTATATTACTAAAATCATAAAATTCAACATTGCTTCAATAATTTATGTTCCTTAGGGTAAATAACCAGTTTTGTGTCACTAACATAAACTATTTAGTTTGGTACTCTGAAACATTGTTAACAAATAATTAAAAATATGTTAATTTCACTGGTCACTTCACATGGGGACAAGAGTTTCATTTTGGTGCCTCTGTAATGTCAAAGAAAGAGTTTCTGTTTCATTTTTATTAGTTCGTTTTTAAGAGGATCCATTCAGTTGCTCATCAGACATTTCTCAGTTTCATTAAACAAATCTGGAATATACAAACATAAATTCAAATGATTTTCAGTCAAGCCATTTTTAGTGTTAATCATCAATAAGTTTTCCAAATAAAAGAACAGTCTTCTCCTAAACTTATGAAACAACTTTTGACGACTTACCAGCTTAATAGTAGTATACAAGAATCAATGCAGAGTGAAAGAGGGAGCCATCAGTTTTCCACATTCTCGTCATGAACGTCTCAGGCAACTGGTTATATAATTTCTTTCAATCCTCATGTTTCACAACTCCATGGGAAAATGAATACAAATTTTGAGAATAACAATAGCTCTGTCATGTCATAAAAAAACCCTCATGGCATGTCTCATGCAGTTATGCAGTGTGAATACATAAGAATTTCTGTTAATCAAATCTGGTACGAAACCTATTTATATTTCTAAAGAAAGAATGATTAATTCCTAAATTAGCATTTCTGCTGTAAGCACTTGGCCCAGATAAATTGCCTTAAGATAATTTGTACTTTGTCAATGACTTTTGAGTAGTTTGAAACATGCCATTACCAGATCCATCAATATTCCTATAAAACTTTCGTAACTTATTTTGAATGACATGATTCGCTGTAAAATATTGTGCCACTATGGAAACAGTTTTATGTTTATTTTTTATTAGTAGCTTAATTTTTAAGCAGAAAAATTAATTTTGTGTGTTTAGATCGTCTATTGCATTTTGAATGGCATATGGCCCTTACACCTCTGTAATTAGCGTTTCCATTTTCGTTCTGGCGAACTGCATACTTGGATTTATACTTAAATTAATATAAATAATTTAGGTAAGTTTTGCAGTGTGTTTTATAGTTACTGTTTTTAATCTTAGCCTATTACACAATTTGATAAATGTAAGACAACCACATAGGTATTAGCTATTCAGTCATTCATATATGGACAAATTACGTTTTATAGTGTGAAATTTTAAGGTTAGCTGAGGCACTGTAACATTTGCTTGACCACTTCAAAATTAACTTTTAGGTGCGGAAGCAGGAACAGAGTACAGATTTTTCTTAGGCAGTCCACGCATTTTATTTTTCATTCTGGTTTAAACTAATGATGTTTGGTTTCCACATGTTGCTTAACACGAAAATATTAAAAATAAAACGTCCACTCCGTCCACAACCAACACAATAACTAAGCAACCATCGTAAACATAAGAAAACACGCACACACATAAATACTCACCACATTCATCGACAAATGATTTTCCACAGACCTGATCTATTCCAACCGAAGCCACTGTAAATGCAACCCCATATAATTTACATTTTCCCCTACGTTCGTTTAATGTATCATTGCTTAATTAAACACAATATTCTATCTCCTATTGTTCTTTGTACTTCTGCAATCGTTTTGTATTCCACACTGTTGTAACAATGTCTTTGCCGCCTTTTTTGTGTCATATATTCACTATGTTTCACTATCCATATTATGTGTAGTACGTGTACAGGGAGAACTCACATTACTAAAGTAGGCTTTATCTATGATTCACTATTACATGAAGTTATAAAACCGAATACTCGATCTTCAGTTTACTCATTGACCACACACAAATCAAATTTAAAGACACACCACGGACAATGCTTGTCATCCTACAATAGTAGCCAAAATGTTAAATCGCTGGGGCTGGCAGCAGTTGTCTTATAAGGACACAAAATGTTACGACTATTACCAGTAACTTACGAGGAGTCTTTTTAGGTCGTCAGCTAACTTTTCGTGAAATAAATGATATACATAGACATGCTGACTTATCTCTCACAGTTCAGCACTTAGCAGTTCGCTCACTAGTGGCAAAGAATTTCAAATTAACGAGTTAGCATTTTTTTCTTCACTAAAAATATGAGAAGAAGTTTTGACAATGGTAATACTGACATTTTAGGTTAGGTTGGGTTCAAAAAGGAGTATTTGTCTCATGTTTCTGCTACTCAGCCGATCCGTTATATACAAATATCCAGTGAACTTACGTGGTCACTTAATGATTTCAGTAAAATGAATCCAATGAAAAGTCAAACATCGTGAAATATAGAACTTTCGCGTACTTTTATTGTTCTCATAGAGTATAGGAAATAAATGTCCGAAATAACGTACAATACTTTATAATGAAGTATGGGTGACAACCCGAGCTATACGTTTTTTGAGCAGACCGTGGCTGATCGGGCTTTCCCTCTCTCCAGGGTGAATATTTCAAGTACTCGGCAAATAGTAAATAAGTACGAATATGACGTGACCTCTTCGTGTAAAATACGTGAGATAATACGACAATACTCCTTCATATGACTATTCCTTTCCATGGTTTCAGACTGGTGCGGTGACCTTATTATAAGTTGATTGTAAATACAGATGCATATTGCATATTTGAAGTTCATTTATTATGCGTTTCGCCTGGGTAGGGCTCGATCAGATAATCTGAAAGCACAAAAGGAAGATAAATTTATAATTAGCGGCATGGTCGTGCACCATATTACGCAGGCGATAAAGAGCATAAATTTCGAAAAGAGATAAAGTATATGATGTTGGGGACTCACGTTAGAAATAATGACACGGCGTATGTCGCGATAAAATTGATGCCAACAGCTGATGTCAGATCTAAAGGAACACCAGAACAGAATGTACTGGAAACAAAGAATACGTAAACATTGTTTGCGCGACAAAAAATCTCCACTTTCCCGAGTCTAGTTTTCACTATCGTCTCATCGTGTTCTTTCGGACGTCCTTACTTTCCTTGAACTTCTGTTCGTCTTATTTTAAAGATTTCTTTTTTACTTTCTCTTCCGTAAGTTTGACTAAACTTCTCTATTTATGCTTTTTTCTCATATCCCAGTATTGGTCTCATTGTCCCAGCACTTACCCATTTCCAGTTAACTGTATCTGTTGGACAAGTTATTTATTTTACTTAGATTAAATACATTCATGTATTATATATATTTAGTTTGGCCAGTTTCGTAAAATTTGGATTTACGTTAATTCGACCACGTTAGTATGCGGCGCACTCTGCTCCTTTCTTCGCCAACTAACTTCCTACCCAATGCAAGCTATATATATGTTCTTTACGTGTCAGCTACCATAGTGGAAAGTGTTGAGACCGCGATTTGTATGAGGGCTGCGTCATGGTATGTAAGGTAATTCCATCTCTCTTAAATTTCATACACCCGTTCTTCGTTCAGTAATTTCGTCGTCCAAATGACGTTTATTTACTCTTCGTGATTCTTTAGATCTGACGCACGTTTAATGTGACAGTATTAATTTTAACCTGAGTCACGAAGATTTTATACATCTCTTTTCCGAATTTATGTTATTTATCGTGTTGGTAGTATGGAATATTAATAGTTTTGTCACACTTGCGTACGTTCAGATTATCTGAAAATGCCCCACCCGGGCGAGACGCGTGATAAAAAAATTAAAAATTTGCAACCTACAACTGTTATTACAATCAGTACTCTTTCAAATTACACATGGTGCTCAAAGCGACGAAACGAAAAAGATTCATTGCATTCAGATTAGATAAGATTAGATTAGCATTTGTTCCATAGATCATGAATACGACACTTTGTAATAATGTGGAACGTGTCAGGTTAATAAAATGTCTCTTACAAGATATTGCATTACACAATATATTACATGACAATTAATATTTTAAATTTTAATTTGGGTGGGGCGTGGGGATATTGCCCACTTAGTATATTCAAAAATTCATCTAATGAGTGGAAGGAGTTGCCATTCAGAAATTCTTTTAATTTTCTTTGAAATGCTAAATGGCTAACTGTCAGACATTTGATGCTATTAGGTAAGTGACGAAAGACTTGTGGCAGCATAATTTACCTCCTCCTGAGCCAAAGTTAGATTTAACCTTGAATAGTGAAGATCATTCTTTCTCCTAGTGCTGTAGCCATGTACACTGCTATTACTTTTGAATTCATTCAGGAATGTAATGAAATGAATCGGTGCATCCAGATTAGTCATTGCATCCAGAGGTGCACTAGCGATATTTATTGGATGTTTTTAAGTTAAGTTCATTCGTAGCTGCCTTGTTAATCGCTCTTTTCTGTTTGTAGTCATATGAACCGAGAAGTTGGGCTACAAAATGGGATCAGATGCCGGCGCAACTATCGCCAGTACCAAACATGCTTTTCTAGGGCTGCTGTTGTCCGGTGCGCCGTATGTAAGGGCGTAAATAAAAATCGGTAGGAGGCGCCCGGCGGCGCGGAGCGCTGTTGCTGCCTTTCAAGAGGTGCAGACGTGCTCGCGGGGCGTTCGCCCTCGGCTCATTGTTACGGCTGACGGCTGCCGGCAGCACGGCCACCTCCATTGTGTAGGTCGGAGAATGTGGGCCGGCGCCAGCCGCCACAAAGCGGCCACTGCTTCTGACGCGGCGCCAGACGTCTGCCGCAGTGCGTGTATGTGTGTGGGCGCGCGTCTGTAGTCAACATGGCTGTTCCAGCAGTAGTACTACCTGTCAAGGTGATCGAACGTCATGCAGACTACGGCTACTGCTGTTCTCCTAAACTACATCTGGACCTCCGTATTACATTCAACGATAATCAACAACAATGAGTGCTAATTAATGTCCACAGATTGCTCCATCGGCCCACGAACGCCACTTTTGTATGTGTACCACCGAGCGAGGTGGTGCAGTGGTTTGACACTGGACTCGCATTCGGGAGGACGACGGTTCAATCCCGCGTCCGGCCATACTGATTTAGGTTTTCCGTGATTTCCCTAAATCACTCCAGGCCAATGGCGGGATGGTTTCTCTGAAAGGGCACGGCCGACTTCCTTCCCCATCCCTCCCTAATCCGATGAGACCGATGACCTCGCTGCCTGGTCTCCTTCCCCAAAACAACCCCAATGTGTGTGTACCATCCTTGTAGATGACTCTCATAGGCATTCACGCCTCTTATAGTATGTTTAAAAACTGTTACGACGTTTGACGTGTGGCTCATCGGACGGGACGGGACGCCGTTGCCCAGGTAACAACAATGGCGAGCCGGGTTTCCCTACCACGCCGCCGGCAGTTCGCTTGTTAGAGCGTCCCTGTTTCCACGCCGTGGATAGACGGTACAACGTGGTGTCCCGCATCAAATGCAGCTACGCCCATTAGGTATTGTTGTAAAGTATTTTCTGGCGTTGAAGTGTTCTGCAGTCGTCAGGAATTGTGAACAAGTGTTTTCTGTTGGCGTTACATTAATAATAACATTGCAACAAGTCTGAACACAAGATTCGCAATAAACGTGGTCGTCCAAGAATACGTTCACTGGCTGCAGAGATACGGCAAAATATTCCTTCCACTTCGACAATAGTAATGGACAATGCGCCAAACGACTCCGTCGTGATGGATGGAGCTCCAACAATGCAGTGGAGAAAGCGGACAGTTAGTTCCGGGTGCAAAGAAATGTTCCATTCGATGAAGTTGAACATAGCATGTACGAGACGGAGTTAATGGAACTTGTAGTGTTTTATAAGCCAGAAACTAGCAGGTCGATAAACTGGTTAATACCAAAGGCCATAATTTAATCAGGATTTTTGTGTATCATACTCATTTAAATCCGACTGACAGTATATAGGCCTAGGTGAAAAAATGTGGCAATAAAACATCAAGAAATTTACGATCAGTGATGCTGAAACGCTGAAAAAAGCAGCAATTGAAAATAATACATCACAGAACTTTCTTCAAATTGTCAGACATAACATGAAGGTCTCTGACGACTTTTGAGGAATACTTTACTACTCTTGTTTCCGTATTGAAATCGGCATCTTTTGCCAAAGTACGGCAGAGTTTAAAAATGTACATCTCACATTCCAGTGCCGTATAAATTTTGATTGAACCCTGAAACGATGTATAATTAAACTAGCAACTGAAGGGAAGGTAGATCAACAGTTACAAAAAGTCCATTCTCAGTTTAAAAATAAACGTGTAACTTCTTGAGTTACATTTTTGCAAAATGCACAGCAATTCACGTTTCACCAGCTAGTGGTAGTTCTTAAAATCCATGTTATTTCATTAATTCATGGTGAAAAAGTTCTCTTCGCTGATGACAGCAATATTATTTTCACTGAGACAACAAGAGAATTCCTTGCATAGAAAGCAAATGAAGCTCTCAAATAAGTTTACGATTCGTCAATAAGAAATAAAGTGACACTGAACACAAAGAAAACTAATGCCATGAATTTCAGTTTGAAGAGAGAAAATGACAATGTTACTTTAAACGTAGACGGCACCTCCACAGATCGTGTAACAAATGCAACATCTATAGGAATGAATATTGATTCTCATGTGAAGTGGTGTGAACACACAAAGGTACTTGCAAACATAATGTCATCAGCATGTCATGCCCTTAGAATTCTACCCTCAGCCGGCAGGGGTGGCCAGGCGGTTCTTGGCGCTACAGTCTGGAACCGCGCGACCGCTACGGTCGCAATCAAATCCTACCTCGGGCTTGGGTGTGTGTGATGCCTTAGGTTAGTTAGGTTTAAGTAGTTACAAGTTGTAGGGGACTGATGACCTCAGGATTTAAGTCCCATAGTGCTAAGAGGCATTTTAACCATTTTTTTCCTACCATTAGTGTGTAACATGCAGCGTCTATTAGTTACATACTATTCAAATGTACACTCACTTCTTAGCTATGTCATTCTTTTTTGCGGAAACAATGAATAAAATTGAACACAATTTTAAACTCCAGAAAAGAGCACTAAGAATCATAACCAAAAATGGTTGTCGAGCTCATTGTAAAAAACACTGGGGATTTTAAATGCTCCTAGTTAATACATTTACCAGCCTGCTATACACATCAAAAATAACGTTGGTAATTACTGCACAAAAAGTTCTGTCCATGACTATGGAACAAGAGCTAGACTCAATTTACATTTGCCAAGAAAAAATTAACATAAAACTCAAAACAGCATTTTATACCAAGGAATAAAATTGTACCATAAATTACCAAAAGAGAGAAAAGAATTTGCAAAAATACTCTTATTTAAAAATGCAGATAAAAAGTACATGTTATGCATTAGATTTAATACATAGAGGGATTACTTAGATAAAACAGAGTAGGGGTATGGTAAAAATATGTTATACAAATATATAATAATAATGATTATAAAACATCCAACAAGCGACATAACACCTACACACTATGTTTCTTTCCTTCTTCTTTTCTTTTCTAGAAAAACGTACCTCCAAGCTATGCATTGCACAACACTATTAAAAAATGCAGCTAAAATGTACATGTTATGCATTGGATTTAATACATTGAAGGATTACTTAGATAAAACAGAGTAGGGGTATGGTAAAAAATGTTATACAAATAAATAATAATAACGATTATAAAACATCCAGCATTGCACATAACACCTTCACACTATGTTTTTTTCCTTCTTGTCTTCCTTTCTAGGAAAACGTACCCCCAAGCTTTGCATTGCACAATACTAACACCTCTTCCTCTTTCTGAGCTCAACATCTCACTCATTATACAGGGATGCTGACTCAGTTTTTCAGGATAGTGAATGGGAAGTTGTGGTACAGGAAAAGGCCCAGAGATCACCAGTATGTGTGTTTTTGTGTGTGTAGTGAGTAAAGTGTTGTGCAGTGACTGATATTGAGATACGAGTGAGCAGTGGGGCATTACATTATTTCATAAGTTATTTGTAAAAAACGTATTGTGTACCAGGAGTAAATCTAATTATTGTCTCTAACTAGAAGTCTGTAAATGTATGTGTATACGAATTAGCTTCTTTTAAATTCGTCTAAACTTGTAAATACTTCTACAAGTCCTATATCCTTGTAATAATAATAATAATAATAATGGCGTTTGACGAGGGCCTCCCGTCGGGTAGACCGCTTGCCTGGTGCAAGTCTTTCGATTTGACGCCACTTCGGCGACTTGTGCGTCGATGGGGATGAAATGATGATGATTAGGACAACACAACACGCAGACCTTGAGCGGAGAAAATCTACGACCCAGCCGGCAATCGAACCCGGGCCCTTAGGATCGACAGTCTGTCGCGCTGACCACTCAGCTACCTGGGGCGGACTATATCCTTGTAAAAAGAGATCTACAGATGTATAAAGCTGCTACTACTACTACTGCTACTACTAGTAAAAAAACTGCAGTTGCTTGAATATCGCAATAGACACGGAAGTTACCCATGTTAATCTTGTGGCAAAATACTCTCCTATTTGTGTGCTGTTGTTTGTTTCGATGTCTCAGACCATTTATGAATACTTCATTCTGATTTTTCACTGTCACTTTGTCTCGTGAAGGGGCGCTTTAAATACATTCCATTTTCTCGACATTATGGAAAGATAGCGATATCTTCCCAAGTTTAAAGAATAATTCAAAATGTTATTTAAATTTCATACGCAGCAATATACGACTTGACACGCATCAAACGCATATTCATAGCGACCCCTAGTTTTCACTGCAAACTGTAGAAATTTCTTGCAGTAATTTACCTAATAAGGAAAGACCAGTATAGCTATTACTACACACTAACTAAATAATAAGCAGTTCACCATGAAGCTGACGAATTAAGGTATAAGATGCGGGCGAATCAGAGTTATTAAGGATTAGTTTCTTTAAAATCGTTCGAGAAAGACTGCTGATCGCCCAGCTTCTGCGGCTTGCCGTTCACACAATTCAACGGGTTTTACAGCTTCCACGCCAAGCAGGGCTGCAGTTACACTGTGGTCACCTGCTGACGCAGTCTCCCCTACCACACGCTGGCAGCTGCGCATCCCTCCAGTCGCTCCGCACCGAACTGTCGTGAGACGCAACTAATTTTAAACGCACTATCGGCATTCACCTGTATTTACTAATAATATGTTTCGATTATAGTACTCAGCTGTGTACACTTAAGATGTTTATATTTTTACGGTGTTCTACAGATTTTAATTTTAAGTATTTCCTTCCTGAGATGTCCATACAATATACAATAACACAGTTTTCAATTTTTGGATTTACTATATGCACGCTGAGTTGCTGGTTGTGCTGAATGGTCGACTGACTTAGTCAGACCTACGGAAGCCTGCTAGAGCGTCCATACGATAATTTGCAAGGGGGCGGACATCATATAGGGGGGAGGGGGGAATGAAGCATTTTAAACATATTTGGAGACTAAAGACGTAAGTAATAATAATAAAGTTCAATTGCCAATCCTGTTAGAAGCCTGCAATAAAACCGTGTTTTAAATAATTTTTTTGAAAGGAAAACCTGTGACTGCATTATACTTGTTTCCTTTCTCTGCGAACTAGGGGGGGAAGGAGGGGGGAGGGTATATGCATTTGAAAAATAGAATCATAGACATATTTGAGAGCTACGTACTGGCATTGTTTGCTGCTATGTCAGTCTGGTTACTTACTAATTTTTGAATGTTTCATATTAATACTAGAAAGGAACATCACAAAGCTGCCATAGGAATTATTTCCACAGATCATTGTGATGTATTAGCTGGAGGCTACTGAAACATAAATATTCAGCATCATCGTGTACTCAATACACGAATGTTTGTTACATCTTTATTCCCAATATAATAGTAGCATTCTTCTACCCATTAATTCGTACCCTAATCGCAGAGTCTTCAAATACGAAGTTATTTTTCTTTACTCAGTTGACTGCTAGTGTTCAAATAATGTATGGCTTTTGCTTACTGCAAACTCAGTCTTGTTCTATGTTCAATTATCTGCCATCTTCAGAAATTTATTCGTAATTTGGTAAATGTTCTTAACAATATATTTCTGCTCTTGATTATTGTCAGTGTCCTCTGTTAGTTGAGATTAGCTTTTTGATGTCCAGAAACGGAGCACCTATTGCCACCTTCTTGCAATTAGTTCCTGTTTGATTTCTCTGCACTTTGTCACTCAGTTCAAATTATATAAAAGATGGACAACAAGTTCAAAGATGAAGGTAATAAGTCCATAAATGGATTTTTCTATTCGTGATGACTGTTTAGTCGTATAAATAACATTAAAACATGTTCCGATTTATAGAAAGGTGTGTACACAGCTCATTACTAATATTTAAATAATCTAATGCTTCCCATGAAAGCCATATGAAGCAGTGGGTATCAGCATTTAGGAGGAGCTGTTCTCGTAATTCATTTACTGTCACATTGTTCAGGATTTTCTAGGATGCACAAATTTCACGCACATTGAAAATAATTTTTCTTGAGTTCTCGATTTTCTCTCTACGAATATGCTTGTAAACAAGTCGTTGATACACCATCAATGATATCGGCCTTCGAGACTGAACATCCTCAGTTCAACTGTGACAGAAGGAAAAGGAGATTTCCTTCAAAACATAAGGATAAATTCTTTTTATTTTTTCATAGAAACTCTGTCATCTTGATTGAATCAAGACCACCTGAGAGAAATGTGACATTCGCCAAAGCATTTCGGCTGTGAAGCCTTGACATGTCTCTCACACGGAAATAAACATGGAGCTAGACAGGAAAACAAAACGTACAAGAAATTGATTTTCGGTAAAGTAGTAGATTCTTATTGTGTAGCTTGAGCAACAAGTGTCCTGATATATCTGAGGCAGAGTATCATATTATTTTGAACATTTGGTTATCAGATGAGATGAGGAAGAAAATTTGCTTTTATAACTGAGTATATTTTGCGGAAGTTCAAATTTTCATTTTACTAGATGATGATGGTTACGTAGAGTCCCTGAAAAAAATTTAACCTGCACAATTAAAATTTTACACATTCTCGACAAAATGGCTTTCACAATATTGCAATGACATAGAACAAAACAGAAGAGCACACATCTTTATGAGACTAAATTATATATTTAAGACGAATTCATTTACTGTATCCCTAATTTCGAATGACACCGCCTCCATTTCTCAGCATATCGTTGTGACATTCGTTCTGCTAAAGAACATTACCAAATTACGGAAGCAGCAAAATATTTCTTTTGATACAGCATTTTCCTCGCATTTTAATGAAAAATTCCTTCGTAGCAGTCTTAATGAAGGGAATTTCTCCATCTTTAATTAAAAAGCTCCTCCAAAACCCCTTCCGAGGAAGGAAAAGAAAAATATTCCTCTTTTCATTCTGCCAAAGTATACTTCTGAATAGGTGAAAGAGACTTACTTAGAACGCAGTGACATCCGTTTCATTGCTTATGTAGTCCAAAATTTCTGTAAAGTACCAACCGATTTCTCATACACAAACAGCAGTTGACCGGCGTTGCCTGGTGGAACGTTGTTATGATGCCTCATGTAAGGAGGAGAAATGCGTACCATCACGTTTCCGACTTTGATAAAGGTCGGATTGTAGCCTATCGCGATTGCGGTTTATCGTATCGCGACAATGACTGTTAGCAGAATATGGAATCGGTGGGTTCAGGACGGTAATACGGAACCACAAGCAGTCGAGATGACAGGCATCTTATCCGCATAGCTGTAACGGATCTTGCAGCCACGTCTGGATCCCTGAGTCAACAGATGGGGACGTTTGCAAGACAACAACCATCTGCACGAAAAGGTCGACGACGTTGCCAGCAGCATGGACTATCGGCTCGGAGACCATGGCTGCGGTTACCCTTGACGCTGAATCACAGACAGGAGCGCCTGCAATGGTGTACTCAACGGCGAAACTGGGTCCACGAATGGCAAAACGCCATTTTTTCGGATGAATCCAGGTTATGTTTACAGCATCATGTTGGTCGCATCCGTGTTTGGCGACATCGCAATGAACGCACATTGGAAGCGTGTGTTCGTCATCGCTATAGTAGCGTATCACCCGACGTGATGGTATGGGGTGCCATTGGTTACACGTCTCGGTCACCTCTTGTTCACATTGACGGCACTTTGAACAGTGGACGTTACATTTCAGATGTGCTAGGACCCGTGGCTCTACCCTCCATCCGATTCCTGCGAAACCCTACATTTCAGCAGGATAACGCACGACCGCATGTTGCACGCCGTGTACGGGCCTTTCTGGATACAGAAAATGTTCGACTGCTACCCTGGCCAGCACATTCTTCAGATCTCTCACCAATTGCAAACGTCTGGTCAATGGTGACCGAGCAACTGGCTCGTCACAATACGCCAGTCACTACTCTTGGTGAACTCTGGTACCGTGTTGAAGCTGCGTGGGCCGCTGTACCTGTACACGCCATCCAAGCTCTGTTTGGCTCAGTGCCCATGCGTATCAAGGCCGTTATTACGGCCAGAGGTGGTTGTTCTGGCGACTGATTTCTCAGGATCTATGCACCAAAATTGCATGAAAATGTAATCACATGTCATTTCTAGTATACTATATTTGTCCAACGAATACTCGTTTATCAACTGCATTTCTTCTTAGTGTAGCAGTTTTAATGGCCAGTAGTGTATTTTTTTGTCACCTTACCACAAATTTTCATAAGCTGTTGTAGGTAGCACATCTGTATGCAATACAGTTATGTTGAATTTCAGGGGTAAATGGCAATATTTGAAACCATAACAATACACCAAATATAAACATATATAAGGCGTAGACGAGCATGTGATGAAAATGACGATAGGCTATGAATTCTCGTTGTCTTGATTCTAAAAATTGCACACTAATCACGAGATGTTTGTCTCTAAACTAATTTATAATCTATGAGAAGAAACACACAAATGAATGACATACTGTTGTTTGGGCAGATATGGGGATCCGGTGTGCTAGTTTGGATATCCCGATCCACCACAAATTTTCGGATGCCGCCTTAGGTATTAATCTATACCTATCTCAGTTAAGCTGAATTTCAGGAATAAACTTCAATGTTTATTTTCGATTAATAACCTGGTCTGAATAATTTTTGCCTGACGGTAATGGTATGCCGTAGCTACACCATTTTTCTGCCTTAATGGCAAATTCGTTCATTTTCGTCTCATTGCTACCCAGTATCCTTATCATATTTGTAATTTTGGTCCATTGCATTTCTCGCCCTTATCTTGTTCCGCAGAGATTTGTATTTTTCCTTAGCAGTTTCAGTTTGTAGACAGATTTCTTTGCTATTTTTCTATCTGGTTTCTTTACATACTCCCTTGCTTTAGTTTTAACTCCTGTGGCGCATTACACATTCGTAGTTTTCCTCGAATGTCCTAATTTGTGCTCGTATCTATTCTTTTCTATCATCTGCTAGCCCAGAGCAATTTCATTCACGAATTTAGAAGACAGATATCTGCCCTAACCTTGAGTGCTTTAAAGGAAATTTGTGTGCTATAATGAACGTGTGACATTTCTGTGGCAGCTTAATTTCAACCAGTATCAGTCAGACGAAAATGTTCACCTTGAGTTTCTGATTTGTAACTCATTTTTCTGTCATTCTCGTGATAGGATAATAACAGCTAACCTGGTATGTTTGACAAATAAAAAAATACTAAATTTATGCTAACACCTGAAACTATCGATTATCGCACTTGACTTTGTAATGTTACCCTTCTACACATCACTATTAAAATTCTCTACCTTTGCACATATTTTGAAAGCTTCGAGAGGCGTAAGATGTAGAAAAGAAGAACTTTTTACTTATCTTGATTTTTCTTTCCTTGCTGTTGTCACTAATTCTTGTTGCGTCTAGGGGAACATTCTTGATGCTGTAGTTTTTATAACGTTGCGGTGTCCTGAAGATGAAATAACTCATGAAGATTTGCCTGTTACTATGAATATCTATTGATTTTATCACATTCTTCTAATCACAACGACTTTACAATTTTCGCTTCTGTCACAACAAAAATTACATTATTAATAACCCACTCAAGAACACTTCTGACTCCATCAGAGACGTGACAACTACTTTTTACATTCTGCGGTATTAGAAGCATTCCAAATGTTTACAAAGATATTTTCTTGACTACAGAAGAATCATCATCAAGATATTACATTACTTTATAATTGAGTCCGGAAATAAATTTAATAATTTTCGTTAGTCTGTAAAATTAATAATATGAATTTTAAATGTACCAGAAATTACGTAATTTCAAATATTTTTAAAAGAAGAGTAATTTTCCACTGCACGTACAGAGAACTAACAAATTGGTTTCTTTTTACGTATTTTATCCTGAAACATATCGTACACAAAATCATGTGAAGCTCATTCAGTTAGACAGCTGATATAATGTTCACGTAAACAAAAATCGATAGTATAGATGCTATCGGCTATTTCTGTTAAAAAAAGGCAATGTTAGGGGAGGGTTACCGATTATAGCTTCTGAGAATACTACAAATAAAAGTCGTAACAGCACAGTTTACAAAGTTATCAAGAATAATAGAAAATGACAAAAACAACGGCCAAGGTAGTTGTTTAGCAGCCTTAAAAAGGACAGCTTCAAAGACGGTCGAGGTAAAGAGTTTAAAAGCTGTCTTCAGTTCAAAAATGTCGCGGCGTAACGCGCAAAATGATTTTATTTCAAGTTATCACATTATTTTACGCCATTAAATTATATTGAAATATTACCCGCATTATCTGCAGAGGCAGTTAATCTGAAAATGTCCCAGTGATTCCTGCAGAGTGGGTGTTTATGTCGGGCATTACGCTTTCTCTTTCGCCTCAAAGGAAACTCTGATGCAGCACTTTGCGGACATAGTCACAAAGGATCCTAATTAGATACATTACACAGCAAGACCAATTTAACTGCATTATTGTGTCGTTAGTGAACTTTATGGGGTGAGTACTGCGAAACAAAGTGTCTACCCGATACTGGATGTGACCAGCAAAACAGCACAACGAACTTCCCGTCTTTGTATAACACACTTTCTCGAGTTTTGCTGTCAACAGCTAAAGCTTTTGATATAGCACGCAGTTTTATTATCCACATAGAATGTTCTGCAGAAATTAATTGAAGACAACAATATTTCTCCAATGCATTGACACACAGATATATTTAGCTAAATTTGGAGTATTTCACGATATGCCTATTAAGTAATAAGCGTTCCCACGGCTAAAACTATATGGTTGTCACATCAAAAAATGTTTGCATCACCCCGGTTCCCAGAACTCCTGAAGATAGATGTTAACTGTGGATATTGTATCACAGACACGGTCCCTTTGCCGTTCAGAAATGTCACTAAACCCGCCCAAAGATGTAAACGACCAAGCATCAGCAGCGACTATTAGACGGAGGGTGTCCGACAGCCTATCAGTTCCAGTCATTCTACAAGGAAGGAGGTACACGGCTCGTGTCGTCTGCAGTTCAATCATACCTGGACGGTCAATACTGCGGTTAAATTGCGTCCGCATTGTTACTTTGTGCCAGGAAGGGCTCTCAGCAAGAGAAGCGGCCAGGTGTCTCGGAGAAGACCAAAGCTGTGTTGTTCGTACGTGGAGGAGATACAGGGACTGTCAATGGCGTCCCTCGCCATGGCCGCCCATGGGCTAGTACTTCTTTGGATGACCTCTACCTACGGATTATGGCTCGGAGGATCCGTGACAGCAACACTGCCATGTACAATAATGCTTTTCGTGCAGCCACGGGACGTCGTGTTACGACTCAAACTATGCGTAATAGGCTGCGTGTTGCGCAACTTCACTCCCGATGTCCAAGGCGAGGTCCATCCTTGCAGCCACGAGACCATGCAGCGCGGTACAAATGGGCCCAACAACATGCCGACTGGACCGCTCATCACCGATGAGTGTCGCATTTGCTTTCAACCAGACAATCGTCGGAGATGTTTGGAGGCAACCCGGTCAGGCTGAACGCTTTAGACACACTGTCCAGCGAGTGCGGCAAGGTGGAGGTTTCCTACTGTTTTGAGGTGGGATTATGTGGGGCCGACGTGGGCCGCTGGTGGTCATCGAAGGCACCGTAACGGATGTAAGATACGAGAATGCCGTCCTCCGACCGATAGTGCAACCATGTCGGCAGCATACTGGCGAGGCATTCGTCTTCATGGACGGCAATTCGCGCTCTCATTGTGCACTTCTTGTGAATGTCTTCCTTCAGGATAACGGCTTCGCTCGACTAGAGTGGACAGCATTTGCTCCAGACATGATCCCTATCGAACATACATTGGATAGATTGAAAAGGGATGTTTATGGATGACGTTGCCCACCAACCACTCCGAGGGATCTACACCGAATCGCCGTTGAGGAGTGGGACAATCTGGACCAACAGCGCCTTGATGAACTTGTGGATAGTATGTCACGACGAATTTCTGTCATACATCAGTGCAAGAGGACGTGTTACTGGGTATTAGAGGTACCGGTGTGTACAGCAATCTGTACCACCATCCCTGAAGGTCTCGCTGTATGGTGGTACAACAAACAATGTGTGGTTTTCATGAGCAAAAAAAAAAAAAAAAAAAAAAAAAAGGGGGGCCGAAAATAATGTCTATGTTGATCTGCATTCGAATTTTCTGTACGGGTTCCGGAACTCTCAGAACCGAGGTGATGCAAACTTTTTTGATGTGTGTATATGACGTCTTGTCAGGTGTTGGATCTCGCGCAGAACATGCTGTTCACGACATTCTCCAGCGCTAGTATGGCATCTGACCGTGTTCGGCACAAAGAAAGATGGCAGATACTCCTCCTTTGTGGGATGTATTGAGTGATGGAATGGTTATGTTACTCAATGCCCTAAAAGCACATTTTTGCCTCTAATTTTGTCACAACACACATACACACACAAAGGGTAGAACCATGGAAACTGCACGCACAACAGACCTGCAGTAGACTATAAGAGTCACACTACAAGGATCGTAACTAGAAGTTTACTTATGCTGGTATAACAATGGGAGTGCATCTACTTGTCATCGCCGATTTCGTCCGGATTTTTTGTATACGCAGGGCATAACCAGAAACGAAACTGGCAGAAGTGGGTGCCATAGACGGCCAAGCCTTTAGAACAAAATTACAAGTGTAATGCGCTGCAAATACATAGAAAGAAATATACTTTATCATGTAGCTACAATATAGCAGGTCAGCAACTGGAATTTCATGAATTATCTGGGAGTAGGTATTAGGAGTGGTTTAAAATGGAATGATCATATAAAGTTTATTGTCGGTAAAGCAGATGCCAGACTGAGATTCATTGGAAGAATCTTGAGAAAATGCAATCCGAAAACCAAGGAAGCAGGTTACAGTACACTTGTTTGCCCACTGCTTGAATATTGCTCACCAGTGTGGGATCCGTAACAGATGGGGTTGATAGAAGAGAGAGAGAAGATCCCTCTTACGTATATCTCTCGAAGAGACCATGAAGATAAAATCAGATAGATTGGAGCCCACACAGAGGCATACCCGCAATATTTCTTTCCACAGACAATACGCGACTGGAATAGAGGGGAAAACCGATAGAGGTACTCAAATTGTGGGATCGAGTCCCTCTGCGGTATTCTTTTATTTTAAATTTTTGCGTCCCTTACACCGGAAATAAACCAAAATAATACTCAATGTGTTCATAAATATTCTTTTAACGGTATGATAAAGAAAGACAAAGGAAAATTTGCGACTGCAAATCATTTTCGAGGAAGGGATTTTAAGGCGCACAGAACACTTCTTTACTTAAAAATACGTACTTTTATTAGTTTGCAGTTGATGATTTACACGTGTTGGACTGATATTCATCACAAGTACAGGGAAAGAAGTAATTTTCACGGCATCTCGCACTCGTTATAGACACCGCATGTTCACAATTACATATTCGCTTTAAATCTTTTATTGAAACATAAATTTGGTTTACGTTTATAAAATATTCCCTTTCATGTAACAGCTTGGCAGAGAACAAAGTATAGCGCCATCATTTCTCCAAATACCTGCGAGGGTAGCTGGTGCTGTACAATGGAACATTTTCTGATGTAGTCATCTCGGGAAGTGGCTTATTTTCCTCTCGATAAGATAAGTGCAGTTTTGAAGATTTTTGAAGAAATTCTTTACCTCAAGATAAAAGCAGACGTCCCAGCGTTGTACAAGCAAGATGCATTTCGGAGGAATGACTTTAATAATGCTCGACGTCAATCATTCTTCATCTGGGAAAGCTCATAGTGTAATTGTGTATTTGTTTAGCCTCGCACGAGTCAGTTAGCAGAAGAAATTTTCTTTCCTCGACGTAGGGTTACATTACACGTCAGTAACTTTTGGTGTAAGGCAGCAGTAAGTTTCACTGAATTTGGCCCACCACCGTAGCTGAGTGGACAGCGCGCCGGCTTTTCATGCCGGGGTTGGATTCCCGGGTGGGTTGGAAATTTTCTCCGCCCAGGGGCTGGATGTTTGTGTCACTTTCGTCATCATTTCATCCTCATCGACCCGCAAGTCGCTGTATAAGAATGGGTAGCTTCGTTCGTATCCTGCCGTTTCACAGAAATACTCTCCCCCCTTGATGGTTCATGTTCCGTTTATAGGTCTATTGGTATTGGCAATCTGGAAAGATAAACATACGAATGTATATATTTTATTACGCATGACGTTGACAAGGGTATATCTATTTACATTTACGAATAGAGCTTCTTGACTTAACAGTTTAACTGGTGTTGAGAGCAAAATCCTTGTCATAATTGAGGGTTGGAGCTATAGTCGGGACTCAAAACGTCTTTGCAGCAGCAGAGAGTTTTTCAGTGGTCGAAGTCCCTTTTCGGATACCAATTTCGTGAATTTCCTCTGACGAGTCTTATACTTTTGTTTGAACTCTCTGATCCACGTTTCCGAGGCTGCAAACTACAAATTTCAAAAACGACCCGCAGCAGAAAATGCCTGTTGCTGCAAGGTTCTTGTGGTAACTCGTTCGTTACAGCTCAGAGCTTCTACGAAGCCATCACATGTCCCGGTATCAAATATGTCATATTTATCCTTCTGGATTCCACCGTTTTTCAAGTGTTCTTCACAAATTTTCAAACACCGCACATACCTCAAGTAAGTGCACCTTTCGTTTCTAGACACTTCAGATTGCGCTATGGATGTGTTTTTTTCCAGGTTTAACAATTACCTTGTCATCGAGTGACATGAATTCTGAATCCTCTTTCAAAATTTTTTGATATGGTGTGTAGTCATCGCTCGACAAGAAATCGTCCACCCCTTCTTCGTTTTCCCTTCGTTCGTCGACTCGTTTGGGCCAAATCAACTCATTCTCGTACACGTAAGGATACTCCGATAAAGGTCCACTTATTTTCTCGTATCTGAGGGGTTATCAATGGACTCCCAACGGCCGGTGGGCCGAGTTCACCTGCACCGGGAACTTAGCGGTCGCGAGCAGCTGTCTTTGGCTTCTCGATGGTTAAAATGTAGTTAACGGATCACGAAGTCCTGTATGCATTAATTGCAATCTCTTCTTGGAAAGTTATCTGGGGTCTCCTCGTAGACACTTTAACCCTAGGATACTAAATCCTCGTTACATTTGCGATTGCAATATGGCATAAAACAGCATATTTTGTACTTAATTTTGTGAGTAACATAGCATTGTAGGTTTAACATTTGTAATTAACTAGTGCATAACGCATATACACTCCTGGAAATGGAAAAAAAGAACACATTGACACCGGTGTGTCAGACCCACCATACTTGCTCCGGACACTGCGAGAGGGCTGTACAAGCAATGATCACACGCACGGCACAGCGGACACACCAGGAACCGCGGTGTTGGCCGTCGAATGGCGCTAGCTGCGCAGCATTTGTGCACCGCCGCCGTCAGTGTCAGCCAGTTTGCCGTGGCATACGGAGCTCCATCGCAGTCTTTAACACTGGTAGCATGCCGCGACAGCGTGGACGTGAACCGTATGTGCAGTTGACGGACTTTGAGCGAGGGCGTATAGTGGGCATGCGGGAGGCCGGGTGGACGTACCGCCGAATTGCTCAACACGTGAGGCGTGAGGTCTCCACAGTACATCGATGTTGTCGCCAGTGGTCGGCGGAAGGTGCACGTGCCCGTCGACCTGGGACCGGACTGCAGCGACGCACGGATGCACGCCAAGACCGTAGGACCCTACGCAGTGCCGTAGGGGACCGCACCGCCACTTCCCAGCAAATTAGGGACACTGTTGCTCCTGGGGTATCGGCGAGGACCATTCGCAACCGTCTCCATGAAGCTGGGCTACGGTCCCGCACACCGTTAGCACCGTTAGGCCGTCTTCCGCTCACGCCCCAACATCGTGCAGCCCGCCTCCAGTGGTGTCGCGACAGGCGTGAATGGAGGGACGAATGGAGACGTGTCGTCTTCAGCGATGAGAGTCGCTTCTGCCTTGGTGCCAATGATGGTCGTATGCGCGTTTGGCGCCGTGCAGGTGAGCGCCACAATCAGGACTGCATACGGCCGAGGCACACAGGGCCAACACCCGGCATCATGGTGTGGGGAGCGATCTCCTACACTGGCCGTACACCACTGGTGATCGTCGAGGGGACACTGAATAGTGCACGGTACATCCAAACCGTCATGGAACCCATCGTTCTACCATTCCTAGACCGGCAAGGGAACTTGCTGTTCCAACAGGACAATGCACGTCCGCATGTATCCCGTGCCACCCAACGTGCTCTAGAAGGTGTAAGTCAACTACCCTGGCCAGCAAGATCTCCGGATCTGTCCCCCATTGAGCATGTTTGGGACTGGATGAAGCGTCGTCTCACGCGGTCTGCACGTCCAGCACGAACGCTGGTCCAACTAAGGCGCCAGGTGGAAATGGCATGGCAAGCCGTTCCACAGGACTACATCCAGCATCTCTACGATCGTCTCCATGGGAGAATAGCAGCTTGCATTGCTGCGAAAGGTGGATATACACTGTACTAGTGCCGACATTGTGCATGCTCTGTTGCCTGTGTCTATGTGCCTGTGGTTCTGTCAGTGTGATCAAGTGATGTATCTGACCCCAGGAATGTGTCAATAAAGTTTCCCCTTCCTGGGACAATGAATTCACGGTGTTCTTATTTCAATTTCCAGGAGTGTATTATGGCTTCCTTTGAATGAAATGTGGCATAAACTTTAGGGAGTTTAGTAACTATGTAACATTTCATCCCTTTACTGGTGTAGGACTAAGCACAATGCTTTCTTTATATTTGCAGTAACAAATTTTGGATGTCTTTCCTTTTAGTTCCTTTCAAATCCGTAGATAAATATAATATATTGAGGATTATTCCGGTTCATTTACAGCGTAAGTAACATAAAAACTGAAAATAAGAGATTGAAACATTCTTTGCATGCTGAATCGACTCCACGACCATTGCATTGCCCTTTTTTACTCTGTTCGCTACACGAACCGCTAACTGGAAACTACGCTACTCTAAATGTCCTATGTCCTCCCCGGCCGCGCCGAACATGTATATTTTTTCCAAACGCTTAGCTATCTGGAGCTTCCACTTCTGTCACGTTTATTTCTGGCCACGTGGCCAAGTCATGCATATGGCATAAATTTGGACGAAGTCGTTGATAATGAGTACGCTCGGCATAAGCAAAGAATCACCCGTGCGTTCTTCCAGTCTGAAGCATCAGCGGCGACAAATAAAGAAAGAAAATTATCTTCATAAAATTGACGTGTAGCATCT
Source organism: Schistocerca serialis cubense (assembly GCF_023864345.2). NCBI lineage: Eukaryota > Metazoa > Arthropoda > Insecta > Orthoptera > Acrididae > Schistocerca > Schistocerca serialis. The sequence continues at coordinate 316,678,014 of NC_064644.1, read as the reverse complement.
ATACTGCTTGGACATAGAATTGAAGAGAGAGGGAGCCCAGGGGTTGCCTTGTAGGACCACTAAAGAACAATAAAAAGAACAAATAAGTTAGTTTCACGTGTGATACGCGTAGCTCATCCACAGAAGACAGCAAGAGCCGACAGTTATCACACAATCAGCTTAACAATTCATGAACACAAGTTACTGACTGAATAATACAAAGAATAATGGAAAAGAAAATAGAAGATCTGTTAGATGATGAACAATTTGGCTTTAAGAAAGGCAATTCTCACATTGCGATTGATAATGGAAGCATGACTGAATAAAAATCAGGACACGTTCGTAGGAATTTTCGATTTGGAAAAGCGTTCGGCAATGTACAAATGTGCAACATGTTCGCAGTACTGATAAATATAGGGGTAAACTGCAGGGAAAGACTGGTAATAGTGGATGAATGAAGAGGGAACAGTGAAAGCGGAAGACCAAGAACGAAGTACTCTGATTAAAAAGCGTTTAAGGCAAGGATGTAGTTTCTCGTCTCCAATATTCAATCTGTACATCAGAGAACCAATGACCGAAACAAAAGAAAGGTTGAAAAGATATCAGTGATGGGATTCCCTGATGATACTGCTATCGTCAGTGTTACATAGTTACAGGATGTGCTGAATAGAATGAACGGTCTGATGAATACCATGCATAGATTGAGGATAAACCGAAGAAAGACGAAAGCAGCAGAAATAAGTGTCACGGGAAACTTAACATCAATTTTGATGATAGCCAAGTAGCCGAAGACGAGCAACTCTGATACCTAGGCAGCGACGTAACCCATGACGGACGGGAGACGGAGAATATAAGAAGCAGACTAGCACTGGCACAGTGAGCATTCCTGGCCAAATGAAGTCTTCTAGTATCAAACATAGGCCTTAATTTGTGGAAGAAATTTCTGAGAAAGTTCGATTGGCTCTCAGTATTGTCTGGTAGCGTTGAAACTGGAACGTAAGAGGATCCAGGTATTTGAGAAGCGGTGCTATGGAATAATGTTGAAAATTAGGACTGGTAAGGTAATAAATGGGTGGGTCCTGCACAGAGTCGGCGAGGAAAGGAATATGAGGGAAAAACTGACAAGAAGAAGCGACAGGTTGATAGAATATCTGTTACAACATCAGGAAATGACTTCCATGGTACTGGTAGAGTGTAGAAACTGTGGAGGAAGACAGAGACTGGAATACATCTAGCAGGTGTTTGAGGACGTAGGTTACAAGTACTAGTCTGAAACGCAGCTCTGAAAATTGCACGATATGAACTCGACCAGGCTGCAGAACACGAGTGAACATAACACGCTCATTACCAGCTAAGACGCAGCCAGCAAATACGACTATATATATATATATATATATATATATATATATATATATATATATATATATATATATATATATAGGAGTATATATATGCGAATCACACCCGAAGGAATTTAGTACGCCCAAGCGACCATCGAACCACGCCATAATGAACATTAGACACTTGCGGGCGTCGGAGGTTCGAGTCCTCCGTCGAGAATGGGTGTGTGTGTGTGTGTTGTCCTTTCTACCTACCGTTGATAAGTGTACAAATATCGGTTTGTGACTCATGTACATCTTATTTGGGTTTTCATTCATTTTATCCTTCTTCCACTATACTGTTGTGCTACATGGAGCATATTATTATTTAATATGATGAATGCAGAAATACAGGTATACTGATTTCTGTCGCTTGGATCTAAATAGTCGTAGGTATCTCAACAACTGTCCAGAATGTTTGTGATAGATGATCACATACTATGAAAAATTTCTTAAACAACTTAGTAGAGTACCTAACATTCCCAGGGCCTTATCGTCACAAACTACTATTAAACTGTTTACTCTCTATAAAAAGGATAAGATTCAGCACTGATTAAGACTATCTTACAGATGCAGCCTGCATCTGTCTCTACATTACGTCACAAACTACTATTAAACTGTTTACTCTCTATAAAAAAGATAAGATTCAGCACTGATTAAGACTATCTTACAGATGCAGCCTGCATCTGTCTCTACATTACTGCTGTGAAACGCGAATCGAAACTCTGCTTCGAAGAGTTGCTCTCCTGTCGCAAAGTATCCATGGCAACAGGGACTGAACAACGTGTGGTCAGTCATTCCTGTGGTCGCATTTAACACCTCATACAATGTTTATGTTTTATTGTTATTTAGGAGTGAAACGTTACTCATAGTATGGACCGTCACAGCACGTCAAAAATTTTGCATCACTTATGCAACGTGTCTATTAGGTCTCATAACAATTCTTAACTTCCTGTAGAAGAAATATACCGTCTCCAATGATCGCGCTGTAGCCGGGTCGTTGCAGTATAACGTTTCTTCCACCCGTAAGTTGGAAAGTCACGAACGCTAAAAGCAAAATCTTACAGTAAAAGATATATGCAACAACCAATGACGGAGAATACACAATATGTGTATGAAACAAGACGAAACGAAAGAATTGAAAATTAAAAAGTACGCAAAGCTGGGACAACATCCTTTCCGTTTATCACTCATTCTGCATAGAGAATAGGCAATAAAAGAATAAAATAAATGGTCAGAAATGGGATTAAAATTTAGCGTGAATGAACTTCAACAATAAGATTCACTGTTCAGATTGCTTTCATTTGTGACAGTCAGGAAACATTGGAGGAACTGCTGGATGGAATGAAGAGTCCACAGAACATAGAATTTGGGCTACGAATAAACTAAAGAAGAGCAAAAGTATTTAAGGGAAGCAAAAATAAAATCGGCGAAGTTCTGAACACTAAAATTTGGGAACAAGGAGTGGATAAAGTGAAGGAATTTTGCAAACTTAGAATCACATTAAAGTACAAAGGATGTAGCGTAGCGCACGTAAGAAAAAGACTAGTATTATTGTCATAAACAGCATACCATGCCGAAGACTTTCTAATGGTTTCAAAGATGAAAGTTAATCAGTGAAAGAAATTTTTTAGTGTACATGTCTTGAAATAGTATGGAAGTGAATCATGAACGATAGAGAAAACTGAAAAGAATAGAAACGATGCTGAAAATTAAGTGAAGCGTTAATAAATAATGAGGTTCTCTATAGAATAGCCGTAGAACATAATAAGTGGAAAGCACTAAACACAAGAAGGGGCAGGACGAACAGACATACGTTAATATATCACTAAATATCATCCATGGCATTAGAGACAGCGTTAGAAGACAAAAGCTGTTTGGCAAAACAGAGACTGGAATATGTCCAACAGACAGAGGGCGTAGGATACCCTGAGCTTAAGGGGTTGACACGGGTTTCGAAATCGCGGTGAGCTGCAACAAACCCGTCAAAAGACTAGTATCCCCAGACAAAGAAGTGTTAAAAGTAGTACATGTATTACGAACTTTAGCATGCTGAGGGTGAAAAACAGTTCAGCAACATGTTTTATAATGGAAATAAATGCTTATATTTCTGCCATAAGTTGATGTTTATTAACACTACACTACACGTAGTATTGAAATAAATGGTTGTGGCTCCGTCGACTTATGACGGAGCCACAATCATTTATTTCAGTAGTACGTGTAGTGTTGATAAACATCATCATGCAAGGTAGCTGCTGGGTTGGCGTTCAAAATTTACTGATCTTAATTCGATATGATTCATAAGGTAAATACCGAAAAGAAATATTATTTATCGCAAGGTGCTAAAGTCGCATGAGACCACTTCTAGCCTTGATAATACACTTATTCGGCGAGGAAGACAGTCCACCAGTTAGATATATTCCAAGTTCAGTTGATTAGTCGCATACATTTTCAACGGGGAGAAAATCGGCCGATTTAGTGGCCCAGTCGAGATGCAGTAGTGTGCCTTAGTGTTTGGAACATCAGCAACGTCTGTGTACAGGCATGTGACCACGGCTGTGGTCCGCTTTGAAGTGTCTACAGCGTATTCATCTTGAAGTTCCCGAAGGAAGGGCAGCAAATTGTCACCGATAATGTACTCAGAAACATACTGATTCTTATGCAGGGTAAACTAAATGAGTGAGCCCAATTCATTGTACGAAAAGCACCTCCAAAATATTACATAACGTCCTCCAATCTGAACTACGCACCTCACTCACTGTGGGTTAACGCCTAGATGGGTTGTCAGTGTACTCCATTCTTAACTAAAATTAAAATTCAGGAAATGAAAGTTAAAGAAATAAATTTAAAATGTGAATGATAATTAGAAAAGAGGCTAAATTCCGGGTTGTCGGCCACGCCACAACCATGCAGCCATCTGTTGTCTGTTTCTGCGATGTGTTACGTCTCAAATAATTTACTAGACATTGTTGGGTAAAATTCAGAAATCTTCCAAAGTTAATGCAAAAGGCCGCGAAAGCGAGTCAGTCTGGACTGCCTAGGCGAAATTACATTGAAAGTACATACTGATACGCCAATTACCATGTAGCCCGATACATCAGAGACACCAGAGTAATGACATCGTCAACGCAGCTTAAAAGCATAGCCACTGTGACATAGGACAGCTTGACATCTTCGCTATGATCTTGTTATGTCTTATGTGAGAGAAACGCATGTTTCATTAAAACGACGATGAGCCATTACCTCTATATAGTTAATGCTCATTCCAGATCGGACGTATTGCAGTTTAACTCCCACCAGCTCTGATGGGGGAATCTAAGAAGGGCCAAGAGTCTACGAGTCAGCTTGGATTAACCAGTGTCCTCCTCTGGACTCTGTCTACGCTAGCTGCAGCTCTGCAGTTCACACTGAGTCCAATGCTATTGGACAATCTCCAATCGGTGGACCCTTGTGCGTCTACCTTGGCTGCTGCCAATCTCCTACCTTGATCTACCATTCGAGCCCTGGGCCATGCAACCATAAAACACCAACAACGTTGTGGGCAAACTCCTCGCCGGCTGTCTGCTCGTGTGTGCAGACTCTGCTGCTGCCACTAACCATCTCAACCACAATGGGTCCACTGCAATATTCTGCGTGCCTCTGCACATCCCAGACAATCCTTAGTCTTCATGAGAGCCACCGGTCGCTGCTGTCATCAGTGCCCTTGAAGAACCTCTGCTGTCTCAGATTACCTGTTATTCAGGACACAGCCACTGTTCGCCGTGCACAATGGGCTGTTGTGCTGTTAAACAACGTGTGGGCCACGCATTTTGGGACCCACAGCTCTGAGTGGCAAAGTGTTAAAGGAAAATCTCGTGTTAGCATCTCACGGTGGACTTAGAACAGGTAATAGTTAATGTTTTTTTTGAGTCATCAGTCTTCTGACTGGTTATGTGCCGCCGCCTACGAATTTTCTTCTGTGCCAACCTTTTCATCTCAGAGTAGCATCTGTAGTCTAATATTTGCTGGGTGTATCCCAATCTCTGTCTCGGTCTACAGTTTTTAGCTCTCCAGCTTCCTCTAGTGCCATGGAAGTTACTTCCTGATGTCTTAACAGATCTACTATCATCCTGTCCTTTCTTCTTGGCACTGTTTTCCACATACACATTTCCTCGCCAATTCTGTGAAGAACCACTAGTCCCACTAATTTTCAAAATTCTTCTGTAGCATCACATCTCAATTTGTTCTATTCTCGTACGTTCCGGTTTTCCCATAAGCCGTGTCTCTGTCTCAATGCGATATAATACTGTGCTCAAAAAGTTCATTCTCAGAAATATATTCCTCAAATTACGACTTATATTTGATACTAGTAGACTTCTGTTCGTCGGAATGCCATTTTTGTTAGTGCTAGTCTGCTTTTTATGACCTTCGTGCTCCGTCAGTCATTGTTTATTTAGCTGCCTAGATAGCAGAATTCTTTATCTCGGTCTACTTCGCGACCAAGTTTCTCACTATTCTCATTTCTGCTACTTTTCATTCCTGTCGTGTTTCTCCGATTTCTCTAAATCGATGTTCTGTACTGGTGGAAGATGAGGAGACCGGATGTTGACCAATTTGTAAGAAGTTGCATATCATTCGCACAATATGCCAGTCTCAGTCGAAACCACTGAAAATATTACTGGAGGCAATCAACCCATTGGAAACAGTGGGAATTGATTTTTCTTTAGGGTTCATTGATTGGGCTCTCGTCATGCAGTGGGATGTATGGTACAAAAATGCCATCACGTTTTTAAGTGGTTAAGCCTAATATTTGGAAAAATTTCAGTGAAGTCAGTGTAAAATGTAGAAATATTGTGGTATGATTGTAATAGGTAAAGAGAGGGAAGACGAAAGCACTCGAGAGCGAAAGGAATGACATGTTGTTCAGCTGTTCAAAATGGTTCCAATGGCTCTGAGCACTATGGGACTTAACTGCTGTGGTCATCAGTTCCCTAGAATTTAGAAATACTTAAACCTAACTAACCTAAGGACATAACACACATCCATGCCCGAGGCAGGATTCGAACCTGCGACCGTAGCGGTCGCGCGGCTCCAGACTGTAGCGCCTAGAACCGCTCGGCCACTCCGGCCGGCGTTAAGCTGTCTCAGTATAAAATTGGTCAACATGTTATGCTGGCAAACCTCTCCACACCATTGGGTAACGGAAAAATTCATTTCACAATATCACGGACCATATCAAGGCATAGAAATGACATGAATTGTGAAAGTAAATTTACAATTACCTCGGACAACTTCTATTGTGCTGCAGGGTGGGTTATGCCTTCTTAGGTTATCCCGAGCACTGTACTACAAGTGCCAATGTCGTTACCTGTAGGGAACGTTGGAACTAAATAGGAAGGAAGGAAGTGTGAATCGAAAGGTTTAATACGCGCCGAATTCCTACTCTACCCAAATCACATCAGTTGTCATCGAAATTTATTAGGCATATAAAATGGTTCAAATGGCTCTGAGCACTATGGGACTCAACTGCTGAGGTCATTAGTCCCCTAGAACTTAGAACTAGTTAAACCTAACTAACCTAAGGACATCACAAACATCCATGCCCGAGGCAGGATTCGAACCTGCGACCGTAGCGGTCTTGCGGTTCCAGACTGCAGCGCCTTTAACCGCACGGCCACTGCGGCCGGCTATTAGGTATATAAACGGCTCAGTGGTAAATTATGTCATTGTCTTATTGCAGTAGGGTTGTTGTGATTTAGGAGGTTACGTAACGTGACAGAAAGTTAGATAATAACGAAGCAGGAGGAGGCTACGATCGTACACTACTTGATGTAGTACTTAACCAAGTGTGACCAGACTCGTGAGAGGAGCAGGGGGAATGATGTGAATTCCCTTCCTCCAGGTGGCGTGCAACCAAGAAAATGTCCTAAAGACCATATAATATGCATTCATATAATTGATCCGCCTCAATGCCAATGGATCCACCACCTTCAGTGCTGATGCTCAGTTACGTTCGACCTCAAAGAAGCGCATATGCAGGACATGGATGGTGACTGCAGCTAGGTGACGCTAGATGGGAATATGTGTCGGCCAGAAGGCGTGTCGAGATAGCCCGCGCAGTTGCGATAAACACAGTGTCTGACTGGCGCAGTGGCTGAACCAACTTCCTAGTGAGCAGAGGAGTTCGCGTTCGAATCCCGGCCTGGCACACAATTTCACTCGTCCCACTAATTCCGGCTAAAGTCCCAATGCAACTGACAACTATAGTTCCTTCTCTTACCTTTCTTTTCTCCCCCCTCTACCTTCAGTTTGTTTAATTTTATTGATTACTACTTGAAAATTTGTAGTAAGGTCTTATGGGACCCAACTGCTGAGGTCATCGATCCCTAAGCTTACACGCGACTTAATATATTTTAAACTAACTTACGCTAAGTACGACACACACTCCCATGCCCGAGGTAGGACTCGAACCTCCGACGGGTGATATTGATTACAAGTTTCGAACTATCTATAGGCCATATTCAGATGACAACAAAATGCATTGATTAGATGCAGTTCTAAAGTAAAGTATTTTACAAAGATCTGAAGATGACTTGTAGAAATTCGAACTAGTAATCAAATTATATTTACGATGTTGGCTTTTAATGGATTCTCTGCATCCACAGCTTTACCAGCTACAAGGGTTATGGGTCATTTTGTCCCAGGAGAGAATGAAACGAGTTTGTGACAACTGATCCACCCAATCCTTTCATGTTAGTAGGCCAGAGGGAGCAGTAAGGGATAAGTGTGCTCGTAGTGACAATCTCTTCGTACGAGGGACGTTCAGAAAGTAACGTGCGACAGGGCGCGAGATGGAAACCATAGTGAAAATCCAATGGAGCTTTCACAGAGTTTTCTGCCATGTTCCTACTATGCCTGTCGACCATGCCAAGCCGCTATTCTCGGTTCTGAGCGCACAGTGATCACATAAAGATGCTTCGAAAATATCGTCTCCCGCGGAGTACGAGGGGCTGGTGAGAGAATTTGCCTGTATCATGCAGCCCACATAACACAACTGTTATGCTGTTGCTTCTTCAAGCGCATTCTCGGCTGCATTCTGCAGGGGCAATGAAGATGTCCCTATAGTGTTTTTAATGGTACGAGTTCGATCACCCATAACATGGGCCGCATTCGGCTGCCCCTGAGTTTCATTTTTGCTCACACGGACATTTTTGGCACAGACACGGAGCTGCAGACCAGTATAGAGAATTGGCGCAAAGCACAGGCGGCTGACTGCTACGAAGAGGTATTAGAAAGATGGTATGACGCTACGACAAATCTCTAAGTCGGAGGGACGACTATGTAGAGAAGTAGATGAAAGGTTTAGCTACCAGCTACAAAGCTACAAATAAGACATTCTTGATTTTCACGGGGGATTCCATTTCCCGTCAGATCGTATCTTACTTCCGAATAGCACTCGTAAAATTGAAGAGCTGTTGTAGTGAGTGAAATAACATCAAACACATTCTCAGCCCGCGAAGTTTCATTTCGTTTTCTTCAGTCCTTCGTTGTCAATCAGTTTTTTTTTTTTTTTTTTTTTTTTTGTAGGGATTGTATTTTGTCCAGTGAGTTTATTTCATCAATATAACGTATCTCCGATAGCGCCGTATCTTCTCAAGTGTTTTGTTTGTAAAAGGATGCGTACGGGAACCGTTGTGGACACGTGTTGTGGCTCGCCTTAGCAGGTGCGTGTGTCGCAGGTGGGATGTGCGGAATCAGACGGGGCTCAGCGGGGGCGTCGCATTACGCACCAGGCAGTAGGCAGTCGGCAGTAGGCGGCGGGGTGCAGGCAGGCGCGGCCCGTGCCGGCTGCGTCGTGAGTTACGGCCTGCGGAGGACGCCGTGATGGACGGCGCGGTGGCGGCCGCGCAGGTCGGCAAATTGGACGCCGCATCGGCTGCCTGCCAGCAGCCGTGGCCGCTGCTGCGTGGCGCGCGCCGGGACTGCTCGCCGAGTCCTCAGCTAACAGCCCACTGCGGGGATGCGTGGAGAAGGCAATGTGCCTGTTTTCATTGGGAAATATAGTTTAACAAGTATGTAACACTGGGGAAAATATATTACATGATCAGAAGCACCTGGATAGTCTTCCGTAACACGAATATCAGAACTACGCTACTGGCCATTAAAATTGCTACACCACGATGATGACGTGCTACAGACGCGAAATTTAACCGACAGGAAGACGATGCTGTGATGTGCACATCATTAGCTTATCAGAGCATTCACACAAGGTTGTCGCCAGTGGTGACAACTACAACGTGGTGACATGAGGAAAGTTTCCAACCGATTTCTCATACACAAACAGCAGTTGACCGGCGTTGCCTGGTGAAACGTTGTTGTGACGCCTCGTGTAAGGAGGAGAAATGCGTACCATCACGTTTCCGACTTTGATAAAGGTCGGGTTGTGGGCTATCGCGTTGCGGTTTATCGTATCGCGGCAATGCTGCTCGCGTTGGTCGAGATCCAATGACTGTTAGCAGAATATGGAATCGGTGGGTTCAGGAGGGTAATACGGAACGCCGTGCTGGACCCCAACGGCCTCGTATCACTAGCAGTCGAGATGACAGCCATCTTATCCGCATGGCTGTAACGGATCGTGCAGCCACGTCTCAATCCCTGCGTCAACAGATGGCGACGTTTGCAAGACAACAACCACCACAAGTTTCCAAGAAGACGAAGACGTTCCCTACTCCACCTTACATTGTTGTTGTGGGCTTCAGTCCTGAGACTGGTTTGATGCAGCTGTCCATGCTACTCTATCCTGTGCAAGATGCTTCATCTCCCAGTACGTACTGCAGCCTACATCCTTCTGAATCTGCTTAGTGTATTCCTCTCTTGGTCTCTCTCTACGATTTTTACCCTCCACGCTGCCCTCTAATACTAAATTGGTGATCCCTTGATGCCTCAGAACATGTCCTACCAACCGATCCCTTCTTCTAGTCAAATTGTGCCACAAATTCCTCTTCTCCCCAGTTCTGTTCAATACATCCTCATTAGTTATGTGATCTACCCATCTAATCTTCAGCATTCTTCTGTAGTACGACATTTCGAACACTTCAATTCTCTTCTTGTCCAAACTATTTATCATCCATGTTTCACTTCTATACATGGCTACGTACAAATACTTTCAGAAACGACTTCCTGGCACTTAAATCTATATTCGATGTCAAAAAATTTCTTTTCTTCAGAAACGCTTTCCTAGCTATTTCCAGTCTACATTTTATATCCTCTCTACTTCGACCATCATCAGTTATTTTGCTTGCACGAACAGTTCGACGACGTTTGCAGCAGCATGGACTATCAGCTCGGTGACGATGGCTTCGGTTACCCTTCACGCTGCATCACAGACAGGAGCGTGTGCGATGGTGTACTCAACGACGAACCTGGGTGCACGAATGGCAAAACGTCATTTTTTCGGATGAATACAGGTTCCGTTTACAGCATCATGATGGTCGCATCCGTGTTTGGCGACAACGTGGCGAACGCACATTGGAAGCGTGTATTCGTCGTCGCCATACTGGCGTATCACCCGGCGTGATGGTATGAGTTGCCATTGGTTACACGTCTCGGTCACCTCTTGTTCGCACTGACGGCACTTTGAACAGTGGACGTTACATTTCAGATGTGTTACGACCCGTGGCTCTACCCTTCACTCGATCTCTGAGAAACCCTACATTTCAGCAGTATAATGCATGTTGCAGGTCCTGTACGGGCCTTTCTGGATACAGAAAATGTTCTACTGCTGCCCTGGCTAGCACATTCACCAGATCTCTCACCAATTGAAAACGTCTGGTCAATGGTGGCCGAGCAACTGGCTCGTCACAATACGCCAGTCATTACTCTTCATGAACTGTGGTATCGTGTTGAAGCTGCACCTGTACACGCCGTCCAAGCTTTTTTGGACTCAATGTCCAGGCGTATGAAGGCCGTTATTACGGTCAGAGGTGGTTGTTCTGGGTACTGATTTCTCAGGATCTATGCACCCAAATTGCGTGAAAATGTAATCACATGTCAGTTCTAGTATAATATTTCAGTCCAATGAATACCCGTTTATCATCTGCATTTCTTTTTGGTGTAGCAATTTTAATGGCCAGTAGGGCAGATGTCACGATTAGCGGAACGACCATTGCAAAAGGTGAACCTAATTAGCTTTAAACCTATTAACTGAAAACTGCGTGTGGATAAACCTCTGGGTAGTAATTTGAAGAAAAATACGAGTTCTTTTAAAAGCCCGATTAATGATTTGCTACCCCACTTTTAGACATATCACTGAAGCGCCAAAGAAACTCGTATTTGCATGCGTATTCAAATGCAGAAATATGTAAACAGGCAGAATACAAAGCTGTGAACACCAACGCCTATATGAGACAACAAGTATCTGGCGCAGTTATTAGATGGTTTACTGCTGCTACAATGGCAGGTTATCAAGATTTAAGTGAGTTTGAACGTGGTCTTATAGTCGGGGCACGAGCGATAGGATACAGCATCTTTCCCACTGCATCCAATCTTGGATTTAATCTTTGTAAATACTTTTCGCACTTTCGTCTTGAAGCAGATGTATCCTACTGGTTTATTTGGATCCTCCATCGTTCCACCTCCAGCATCCTCCTCTTTTTCCTCCCTTTTCATCTTGATATTAATCGGAACTGCAATTTTTTAAGTGACTGTAAAACGATCGGAGCCACATCCTATTCCTCTTTTTACTCTTACATCTTGCACCTTTATCGCTGCCCCCACACCATTACATTGTCTACAATTGATTTTAGGTTCCTTGACGGATTGATCCGCGTATACTTGTGTAATTAGGTGTCCTGGAATTGGCTATTCATATGACTACACTTCTGAACTTTTTTCAGAATTTAATCAGCCCCCTTCCTTTATTGTTTTCTAAATTCTCTCCCCACGGTCCTATAATGTCATCACTTAATCTTCCTCCATTGCTTCCATCTAGGTCTCCCATTACTAACAGTTCACGTCCACAGTACATTCGCGAACTACTTCTAAGTAGTCGAAGAAAACCCCCTGTCAGGAGCATCTTCGTTAGGTGCACATAAGCCAATTAATTCCAGTGTTATTCCAAGAATTTTTATTGTTACACTGATTATTCTCTCAATCACCTCCTTCCAGTTAATTATTCCTTGTTTCCATTTTCTTTTTATATGAACTGTTATTCCTGATTTTGTTGTTTCAGATTTTTTCGCACCATTCCAAAACAGAATATCGTGTCCAATTACTTCTTGTCCACTGTCTTCCTTTTTCGTTTCTGTATTTACCAGAATATTCATTTTCAGTGCTCCCATTTCCTTGATTATATTCTCAGTTTTTCCTGCTAACACCTGTACATCGTATGTTCCGCAAATAAGAGTCCTTGTAATTAACGAGAGGCGATGCATTTTGATGCGTCTGGCTTTTTCAGGCTGTTTGGGAAACGTAGCAAAACCTGTTTTTACTAGGGTGGGGTAAAACCCCCCCTGCTAAGCCCCCAAGCTGGAGGACCGGGATTTATTCTCAGTGATCACTCCCCTAGGGACGCTGCCTTAACTACGGCTAAGATTCTTCCCTACCCTGTGTTACCAACTCAGGAAAGAGAAACACAGGATCGGATAAAGGGAAAGATGAGACGGTGGATACTCTCCTTGTCTGCCTCCTCTGTGACAGGCCTATCCGGCATGGGACACGTTGTCTGTAGCTAAACTATTCTAAAGATGTGGAGCATCTGGTTCCGAATTCTGATCCGTTCATAAATTTTCAATCACTACTGTTAAATTTTTCTAACTCCCAAAGCCGCTATGTCACACATATTTCCCCTTAAGTATTAGTTTTGAAAATATTTGTCTTTAATTTAATAACGAGGAAAAACTTTCCGAAATATTTATAAATGGAGAAAGGAATGTATTCTGAAATTATATTGAATCTGTTCAATAATATAGAAATAATTTGCATTAAAACAAATTGTGACTTTTTCTTGTCGCACAGGATAAAATTTACTTTTTTACCTGATCTTTAAATTATATAAGATTCACTCTTCACTTTTGTTAATGAAACACTTTAACCAGCAGTGAAGGGAGGTAGCTAAGTAGCGTACTGAGCATACGACTAATAATTTACTCTCTATACTAACAAGTAGATATTGTTAGAGACAGTGCAATCTTTACACAATAAGTGTAACTACTCAGCAACCGCTTTCAACAAAATAAACTCAAAACAAATTAGCTTTTTTCCAAATGACCCGTCTGTCTGTAGAAACCTCTTAAATTACCATCTCTCCTCAACTACACTGCAGGGGGCAGTCACGTTCATCCAAGCTCCTCACTCTGCCGTGACACAACACTCTCTCTCCATGCCTGAGATCTGTTTCTGAGTCCTTTGCCCGCCAATGAATACATGTAGTTCATTTGTCAACCTATGCAAAGGATATCATATTCTGGATGCAGGCCGACGGCTGTCAGTCTCCTATTGTTCGACAAGGGATGGATACCTCGTCACAGCCGATTTCACAGTTTAGCACTTCGCTAACATAATTTTAGAACTGCACAGCGGCTAACTATGTCGATGGGTGTCCAGGAAAGGCACTGTGGCAGAAGCCGAAACCGCTACGCACACTCAATGAAAGAATACAAATTTAGGACTCGTACAGGAGAATAAACTGGTTTTTCCTTCTCTGAAGTATCGTAACTTAATGGTTTGATTTCTTTCTGCGCAATGCAATGACACTGTGTTGTTAGAAACTGACTGTACTGGCAGGAGGCATTACACCTAAGATAATGAGTCAGCAAACTCTATTATTTGTTCTTAAATTCGAAAACATATGAGACTTACTGTTAGTTCGACTGCTATCATGTCAATGAAATTTTACATTTGAAGGATGCTGTTTCACCGTGTCTTACGCTGCACACATGACATCAGAAGACGCCGTAGGTTTTCTAAATAGAAACAGCTGACATATACAGCAAATGATTGAATTCTCACTGTTGTGGCGTAGCAAGACAGCCACGCCACGGAAGTAGCCGGAAGGCACGCGATTAGCTCACTCAGGCAAGAGATAGGTCTGTAACAGGATACGTAATGAATGCTATAAAGAAAAGTACGTAGCTTCTGGAATACTTAACTTTAATCCATCCGTGTGGTACATCGCACTTGAAGATACAAGTGAGACTCTTTAGTTACAAGCTATGTTAGGCTAATGGCGCCTTGCTAGGTCGTAGCCATTGACTTAGCTGAAGGCTATTCTAACTATCTGCTCTGCAAATGAGCGAGGCTTCGTCAGTGTGCATCGCTAGCTACATCGTCCGTACAACTGGGGTGAGTGCTAGTAAGTCACACTAGACCTGCCGTGTGGCGGCGCTGGGTCTGCAATTACTGATAGTGGCGACACGCGGGTCCGTCGTATACTAGCGGACCGCGGCCGATTTAAAAGCTACCACCTAGCAAGTGTGGTGTCTGGCGGTGACACCACACTCACGTCAGCTTCATGTTGAAATCAACGAATAATGCATCTAAATTAGTACAATTTGTACTTATGCAAGTATAAGCTCGCTCTCCAGATGTATTGCGCTGTAAACAGCGAATGTAGCAACGAAATCAATCAAATTTCTACTTAAAGAAGTAATACATCTAGCACTCTCTATACTACGTAGCTGTCAGACGTATTCATGGAGCTATACGATTTTACACTTAAGTATAATTGAGTCTCAAAATAGAACTGTACCCTAATGCGGCAGAGGAAGGCAATGTAACAGTTCTGGTAACTCCAGCTCGAGCAGTTTACATGGTCCTCTGTTGTTCAGTTTTCAACCGACAGACGTTTCGTGCGAGGTGAATAGTTTCAGCAACCTCGATGGCTGTATGATGACATAGTCCACTGCAATTTGCGGACTTTGTAGGAGTCTGGTAAACAATTGCTTACAGATGAAGTCTGTATCCGATTCGATGGAACTGTTCACCATCCATCATGGATGTCGGTAATGTTGTTTATGTATCACCACTTTTTATTGCATGTTTGCAGTATGGATAGCGTAAGTGAAGATGTGATCAGCATTCATTTTACAACAAATACGGCGACGATTCTTCGGGGCACTAGCGATTGGTAGGTTTCCAGAGATACAAGGCATCATTTAGATCACGAAATTCACGTAAATTTCGTGCGTGGAATGGTATACCAGCAGAATCGGCGGTAACCTCGAAGTGGGAACTCGAAGACAGGAAAAATATGGAGTGGTACGAAGCATACATTCGTTTTCCTTCGCTAAGGAACCATTACCCGATGGTTTGACATGTTTTTATGCAACGTGTAATGAGATAGGGAGATACCCAAGACGATCGGGTGTGTGTGTTGTATGTCAGAACATGACAGAAGCGTTTATTTATCCAGGCAAACACTGCATGCCAAGTCGTATGTGAATATCGTTATATCCTCCACGCCGGACAATGAAAAGCCCAACATTACAGCTAAAATTGTTTCCTCAAGTTTTTTTGGAAATTTGTGGTAAGATCTTACGGGGCCAAACTGCTGAAGTCATCTGTCGCTAAGCTTACACACTATTTAACCTAACTGAAACTAACTTACGCTAAGAACAACAGTCACGCCCGTGCCCGAGGGAGGAATCGAACCTCCGTGGGGGGGAACCCGCGCGAACCGTGCCGGACGCTCACACCGCGTGGCTACCCCCCCCCCCGGCGTTTCGTCTAGTGTGTACTAGTTTAGTATGTACTAGTTTAGTATGTACTAGTTTAGTATGTACTAGTTTAGGGTAGCACCGTGTTTTACATATATATTCAAACAACTGTAGGGGACGTAACCACACCGCACTATCCATTAATGTGCAGGCACAAGACCACAGCGATCGTATATCGGACGCTTGCAGCCTTAGAAGAGCTGACTTGGGGTGACGGGTGCCAAAGGCTACGGCCCTTTCGCCTGTGCACGAGGCTCCGGCAGACTTGTTTCAGTGCATCGGGTACTTCTGCACCAGCTGCACGAACGAAAAGCACACCGTCATTCCAATGCAATGGCTATCATTCCGTAGAAGCTTTAGGGTAGGCGTCTGTTACAGCCCAGGCACACTGCCCCTGATTTCGGTCGATATATGCTACCATGCCCACTAGAATTGATCATACTAGTGTCCTCTATGCCATTTTTCCTTTCCAGTACACGACATTTTCTGAGAACTCTTTCGGAAAATCTATTTGCATCCACCTCTCTTGTATTTTACACATTCAAAGAATGATTCACGTTAGCCGGTATGTGGCAAACGAACTGTATAACCATTGCAACGAAAAGGAACTCGTCAGAAACAGAAGTGTGCAGGACAACAGCGTTTGATGTCCGCACTTAAACAGTCTGCAGGCCAACATCATGAACAAGAACAGGACAGAAGACTAGACCACCATCTAGATCTCTCTGTCACAATAACTATTAAGCAAATGGCTATAGACATGTACTTCTAACATGTGACACTGAAATCCAGCACTTTTCCTGTACTCTACGAAGCCAAAGCACGACTCGTCTCTGACTTCGAAAAGTTTTCATGATCTTGATCATAATAGTTTGATACGTTTCACAAAATTTCACATATTTCGAGGTACTAAATTATGTTTAAGCGTATGAAAATAGCGGCAGATTGGAAGCTGAATGTTCCATACATACTATTGGTTCTGAAGAGCATTGGTTTTAGCTGGCTTGGCCTGCTGGGCACGCATTCGTAAGTGCTGTATAAACACCTGACATCTTTCCTCATAACATAGGCAGAGCTACATGACAGGCAATACGCAATATATTTTCATATAAGAATATTTACACTTGGCAGTGTAAAAGTTCAGTATTTATGGTTACAGTAATTTGTCACCATTTCTAAGATTCACGCTACAAAACGTACAGTTTATTCTTAGTAGCTATACCCACAGCAAAGTTGGAAAGGACTGTGGTGATATTACGGTTTACTACTGTATTTCTAACAAGGACAGTTCTCCGAAAATGTGATGGCCAGTACGACAGTTTAACCGCCTACTACCACGTAAACATAATGCGATGGACGTTATAAAAATGCAAGAAGTTGAAAGGAAGGTATGAAGCCAATTCAGAGCAGTCTGAACGTTCTTTTCGCAAAACATTACTGGGAAACCTCTAAGCTGTCATCTTATCCTTTAGTAACAACTGGATACCAGTTGTTCTTACAAAAAAATCTATTCATTTTACTTGCCAGTGTAG
Organism: Schistocerca serialis cubense; assembly: GCF_023864345.2. Taxonomy (NCBI): domain Eukaryota; kingdom Metazoa; phylum Arthropoda; class Insecta; order Orthoptera; family Acrididae; genus Schistocerca; species Schistocerca serialis. The sequence goes on along the minus strand of NC_064644.1, from coordinate 316,660,431 downwards.
TGAAAGCGAACTCCTTGACAGAACCAGACACTTGCAGTACAGCAGCGTTTCAGATTTGTACGTAACTGTATTCTACTGATACTCAAGTAACTTCATGAACAGAACAGAAAGCTAGCTCACCTCGATCTCTCTGTCTCAGAATTACCAAGAAAATGGTTAGAGAAATGTGTGCATAGTGCCGACACAATCTCATCAATTCTTGTCACTTACACAGAATCGCTTTTTCGGAGTTTCATTAAGCATTTCACACTAGATCATCCCCTGCAGTTTATCTGTATGTAGAGACTTGCAGAACACTGCACTAAATATCACAGATGTAACGTAGAAGACAGTAGAAGAGCCATGTCTGTATGCATTAGACTACCTTCATAGTGAACTGTATGCACCCTCAAACCAATGTAGCACGATTCAGCCCTTGCACCACAGACGCCCAACTTCCTGCAAGACAGAGCACTGTACGTAATATCGGACTGCGACAGAGATACACATTAAGTGGTTCCAAGCGGTTTCTAAGCCATTTGTAACGAACACAGGCGTTAATTACTTTGGTCGGCAATAACACCATCAAGTCTTATACCGCAGTAAACTATAATAGCTTTCGAGCAGGAAAATTCTCCGCTACTGTCTTTTGGGGTTTGGCATCAGGCGGACCTATGAGCTATTGTGCTCGATATCATCGTCGTATAGTATTACGTGGAGAACTATCATAATTCTTATCAATAAATTGAGGGTAGTCAGAAAATGTCTTAAACGCTTGTTGGAATGTCGCCGGGAAGGCTGTACTGCTACATAAATGTCAAGAAAAAACTTCAGTACGTTGCGCCGTTTCGGAGTTATTTAATGTTGAAGTTAGCCACACGGGGCGTTGCGCGCCCACGTTCAAGTGGCCTGCAAAGGGCGGTGTCGCGCGACGGGTGCTTTCTTTGGTTAGCCGAAACTTGAATTTGCGCGCACAACTACCTGCTTCACTAATTTCAATGCTAAATAGCTCGGAAACGGGGCAAGGTAACGATTATTTTTAACATTTATTTCTCAGTACATCCTGCCCTGCAACGTCCCTACAAGTTAGGGGCGACTTTAACTTAACGAGTACAGACTGGATCCTCTATGAATTGCAGGAGGTAAAGAAAGGCAGTCTTGAGGAGAACTTTTGAAAAAGTTTTCCGTTAACTGTGTTGACCGGCTAGATCGACAGCCCACACGCATTGGATATGTTTTGGACCTTGTAGCTGCAAACAAGTCTAATCTTATTCACGGTATCAGTATAGAGACCAAGATTAGTGTTCATGATCTCATTATAGCTACGATAATACTGAAATCACTAAACCATTCCACTAGGATAGGAGAGTATTTTTGCGAGAAAGAGCAGATAAGAAGCTTGCATCGCACTTAGAAAACGAATGGACGTCTCTTAGTTTCAGTATGATGGAAACGGAGGAACTATGGGCAAGTTTAAACGGAGAAATGTGCTTGTAGTAAGTGGATTAAGGACAGGAAAGACTAACTATGGTTTAACAACAAAATTTCTGTTTCACTCTCGGTTCCAAAGAGAACATACGAATGACGTTAGGCAAAAGTTAGAAGAGACTCGGAGTCTGTAAAAAGACCGATTCCCAAAGCATACAATTATCAGCGTAGTACCTTAGAAAAGGATTCAACATAGAACCCGAGAAAATTTCGGCCCTCCGTTAAATCGCTAAGCATGCCAGAAACCTTTATCCAGTCACTAGTTGACCAACCTGGTTTGGCCTCAAGTTTCAAATTTCGCGTTCAGGAAATCTATCACGCAGGTGTATCGTACAGACATACCGTTGACCACGCACAGACTGCCATATGGAGGAAAAAAATGGTTCAAATGGCTCTGAGAACTATGGGACTTAAGATCTGAGGTCATCAGTCCCCTAGAACTTAGAACTACTTAAACCTAACTAACCTAAGGACATCACACATATCCATGCCCGAGGCAGGATTCCAACCTGCGACGGTAGTGGTCGCGCGGTTCCAGACTGAAGCGCCTAGAACCGCTCGGCCACACTGGCCGGCCATATGGAGGACATAGTAATCGATATCCCTGTCGCAGAGAATCAGCTGAAAAAAAGAAGTAGAAATAAATAAACCACCAAGTCTGGATGAAATCCCGACTCGGATTTACAAAAGAGTAGTTTACGGCATTGCCCATACCTTAGCTTGCATTAACCACGAATCCCTCGCCCATCGCCAAGTCCCAAGCGGCTGGAAGGTTGAAAATAAGCATAGGAGACCCCTGTACATAAGAAGGGTAAGAGAACGACACCGCAAGACTACAGACCAATATGCCTAACATATTTTTTTTCTGTAAACTTCTGAAACATATCCTCAGTTCGATAATAGTAATGTGTATGAGAAGGAAAAGCTTCTGTCCACAAATCAAGACGCTTTTTTGAAAAAATCGCTCGTGCTAAACTCAGCTTGTCCTTTCTTCACATGATATCCTGCGAACTACAATGAGGGCAAGAGTCCCTATTCCTAAAGTTCCGAAAAGAGTTTGAGACAATGTCTCACAGCAGATCGTTAATGAAGGTAAGAGCACAGGAATAGGTGGTCAGATATTTGAGTGGCTCGAAGACTTCTTACATAATAGAACCCAGAGCGTTACTCTCGCGGGCGAGTGACCATCACAGAGAAGGCTACCTATCGTCAGGAGCCGGCCGAAGTGGCCGTGCGGTTAAGGGCGCTGCAGCCTGGAACCGCAAGACCGCTACGGTCGCAGGTTCGAATCCTGCCTCGGGCATGGATGTTTGTGATGTCCTTAGGTTAGTTAGGTTTAACTAGTTCTAAGTTCTAGGGGACTAATGACCTCAGCAGTTGAGTCCCATAGTGCTCAGAGCCATTTGAACCATATCGTCAAGAGAGGCTCAGGGCAGTATAACAGTACAGCTACTGTTCTCTATATACATAAAATGAGATATGACGGAGATGGTGAGCAGCAGTCTGTGGCTGTTTGCTGCTGATGCTCTGGTATACGGGAAGATGTTGTCGTTGACTGACTGATGGGGGATACAAAATGACTTAAACAGAGTTTCGAGATGTTGTTATGAATTGCAGCTAGGTCTAAATACAGAAAAATATAGGTCAATGCGGACGAGTAGGGAAAACAATCCGTGTAATCTTCTAATACAGAATTTGTAATGTGCTACATGACTGTCAGGTCGATTAAATATCTAGGCGTAATGGTGCAAAGTGACATGAAACGAAACGATCATGTAAGGATTAAAGTATGGAAAGCGATTGGTCTACTTCGGTCTGTTGAGAGAATTTTGGTAAAGTGTGTTTCATCTTTAAAGGCGACCTCATATAGGAAACTAGTGCAACCCATTCTTGAGTTCCGATCGAATGCCTGGGATTCCCGCCAGGTAGGATTCCAGGATGACATCTAAGAAATTCAGAGGCGGGCAGTTAAACTTGTCACCTTTATTCGATCAATATGCAGGTACTACGGAGATGCTTCGGGAATTCGAAGAGGAACGTCTGGAGGGAAGATGACTTTCTTTGCGACGAATAGTATTGAGAAAATTTTGAAAACCGCCATTTGAAGCTGACTGCAGAACGATTCTACTGTCTGCATAACACATTTCGCGTAACGACCACGAACATAAGGTAAGAGAAATTAGGCCTCATATGGAGCCAAATAGGAGGATTGGAACTTAAATAGTAGAAACTATTATTTACAGCCCGTACAAAATAGACACGTGTTTCAAAGTTTTACTGACCTTCAAAGTGCTCACCAACATTGTGTATAACCCGTTGCCAGCGATGTGGAAGTCGTAGGATACTCTTAGCAGCACCCGTTCTGTTGACAGTTCGAGCGACGTGGTCTATTGCCCGAAGAATTTGTTGCAGTTCTGAATCGAATGCCGTGAAGTGTTTCTTTCCGTTTAGAAACCGAGTTGAACTCACGAGGGCTTAAGTCAGGGGAGTGCAGCAGGTGGTATAGCACTTCGCAGCCCCATCAGTCAAAGAAATCAGTAACATATTGCACTGTACGTGCTTGAGCATTGTCCTGCAAACTGATGATGAGGTCCTGCAGCAAGTGTCATCACTTCTGTCTCTAAGTTGGTCATAGGTTGTGTTCCAAAAATGAACAGCGTCGAGACAGAAGTGATGACGCTTTCTGTAGGACCTGACCATCATTTTGAAGGACAATGCTCAAGCATGTACAGTGCAAGCTGTTACTGATTTGTTTGACTGATGGGGCTGCTAAGTGCTATACCACCTACTGCGCTCCCCTGACTTAAGCCCTCGTGAGTTCAACTCGATATCCAAACTGAAAGAAACACTTCACGGCATTCGCTTCAGAACTGCTATAAATTCGTCGGGCAATAGACCGCGCCGCTCGATCTGTCAACGCAAATGGCACTGCTAAGAGTATCCTACGATTCCGCATCGCTGGGAATGGGTTATACACAATGCTGGTGACTACTTTGAAGGTCACTAAAACTCTAAAACACTTATCTATTTTGTACGAGCTGTAAATAAATAGTTGCCACTATTGAAGCTCCAACCCTCGTAGATAGACTTTTTCCCCTATTTGCGACTGGAACAGTCACACAGGGTATGATATCTTGCAGAGTATATATATGTGGATGTGGATGTAGATATGCAGGAGAATTGAGAAGTCAGGAAATTGGAAGGAGAGATGCTGAAGGAATGAAAGCCGTCAGGACGAGTCGTGAATCGTGTTCGGTAAGCTCAGCCGGTAGACCTCCTTCCCGCGAATTTCTGAGATACCGTATTCGAGTCAATGTCAGGCACATTGTTTTAATCCGCCAGGAAGTTTTAAATCAGCGAAAACTTCACCGCAGTCCCGACTTTTTGTTCGTTCTGGAAACAATACCCTAGCCTTTGGCTAAGTTATTTCGTCGAAATATGCTTTCTTCCAAGAGTGCTTGATGGATCCCAGGTTCGAGTCCTCGTCGGCACACTAGCGCTTTGGCAGCGGTCGAATATGAGGAAGAATTCAGTGTGCTGAAGCAGAAATACATAAACGAAAACAGAACGCAGAGAGAGAAACAGAAGACGGATGACAGGTACAGCTTGCAAGCACCGTACAGCCGTCACTTCAGAGTTGGAGCGGACAACTGTGTTAATTTTCGAAATTTGTGGTAAGTTTCTATGGGACCAAACTACGGAGGTCATCGGTCCCTAACCTTAGACACTATTTAATCCAACTTAAACTAACTTACACTAAAGACAACACACAGACACTCGTGCCCGAGGGAGGACTCCAACCACCGACGGGGGGGGAGCCACGGGAACCGTGGCATGGCGCCTAGACCACGCCGCTACCCCGCGCGGCCAGCTGTGTAGATATTACTACGAACGTGGTTGTTACGATATGGCATTGCACTCTTCGTTTCGGATTCATTGCGTCAATCATGCTCTCAAATTGCGGAAATGGATAGATGGCTGAGTGAAAAAATTGGACTAAGGCAAGATGAAGCAATACGCGCGAAAGACCAATGTTTGCAGGAAGGTATGTACGTTAAAGTATGTACGTTAAACAGTCGACAGAGGCGATCGTTACATCGTAATTTCGAAATTCGGTAGCCTAATGAAATTCAGCTGTGATTCTGGAGAAAATGATAATGTTTCATTTACTCATACTGAGTTTGGCTTATGTACCATTTTGAATATCCAAAAGACGTGCCACAGAAGACATTAGAAGCTGGTGAGACAATTATAATTGTATATGACGAGCAGCCACGTACTTACACAGTTAGTGATGAAAGTGGGAAATGCAAGGCCACGGGGGCTGCCGCCGGATACAGAACAGCGAATGAAAAACAGCATTGACAAAATAACACTTGCGGCTATAGTAGCAGTAAGAGATCAGGGGTTGGCAGAGTTCCCACTTGTCGTCGATAGGAGAAATACCCAGGTGTTTCCAGAATTAGCAACACGCTCACCTCCAAATGCGTGGCTGAAGAAGGAAAAAAGCAGCTCTATCGTTAAACCATATGCAAACAAAGTAGTGATAAGATACGATCAAGGGAGTGTGAAAATTTTGCGCAACAGGGGACTAAAAGAGCAGAACCAGAACTGCCCCCTGCCGACATAATATCGAGAACATAGAAGCATTTATTGCAAAAACTGTGTCCAGCAACAGAACTGCGAAATGATTGAAGTCCGAGACGAAACCAAAGAGGTACAGGACCATTAGGGGATAAAATTAAGTGTAACTGACGTGGTGACAAAATTTTATTGTTGAGAATACAAATTACGTTAACTCTTTAAGTGTCATTGGATAACAGATGTGGCGAACAAGATTAATGCTATGAAACAAAAATTAATCCTGTGGGAAACTCAGCTACAAGTTCGTGACATGGAACATTTACCATAGCTCAAGGCGGTCATTTGTGGACCAAACATGACTGAAAGCGTCTCTTGTTTTTGGGTCTTAAGTCTACTGACTGGTTTCATGCGGCCCGCCACGAATTCCGTTCCTGTGCTAACCTCTTCATCTCAGAGTAGCACTTGCAACCTACGTCCTCAATTATTTGCTTGACGTATTCCAATCTCTGTCTTCCTCTACAGTTTTTGCCCTCTACAGCTCCCTCTAGTGCCATGGATGTCATTCCCACATGTCTTAGCAGATGTCCTATTATCCTGTCCCTTCTCCTTATCAGTGTTTTCCACATATGCCTTTCCTCTCCGATTCTGCATAGAACCTCCTCATTCCTTACCTTATCAGTCCACCTAATTTTCAACATTCGTCTATAGCACCACATCTCAAACGCTTCGATTCTCTTCTGTTCCGGTTTTCCCACAGTCCATGTTTCACTACCATACAATGCTGTACTCCAGACGCACATCCTCAGAAATTTCTTCCTCAAATTAAGGCCGGTATTTGATAGTAGTAGACTTCTCTTGGCCAGAAATGCCTTTTTTTCCATAGCGAGTCTGCTTTTGACGTCCTCCTTGCTCCGTCTGTCATTGGTTATTTCACTGCCTAGGTAGCAGAATTCCTTAATTTCAATGACTTCGTGACCATCAATCCTGATGTTAAGTTTCTCGCTGTTCTCATTTCTACTACTTCTCATTACCTTCGTCTTTCTCCGATTTACTCTCAAACCATATTGTGTACTCATTAGACTGTTCATTCCGTTCAGCAGATCATTTAATTCTTCTTCACTATCGCTCAGGATAACAATGTCATCAGCGAATCGTATCATTGATATCCTTTCACCTTGTATTTTAATTCCACTACTGAAACTTTCTTTTATTTCCATCATTGCTTCCTCGATGTACAGATTGAAGAGTAGGGGCGAAAGGCTACAGCCGTGTCTTACACCCTTCTTAATACGAGCACTTCGTTCTTGATCGCCCACTCTTATTATTCCCTCTTGGTTATTGTACATATTGTATATGACCCGTCTCTCCCTGTAGCTTATCCCTACTTTTTTCAGAATCTCGAACAGCTTGCACCAATACATATCGTCGAACGCTTTTTCCAGGTCGACAAATACTATGAAAGTGTCAAGATTTTTCTTGAGCCTTGCTTCCATTATTAGCCGTAACGTCAGAATTGCCTATCTCGTCCCTTTACTTTTCCTACAGCCAAACTGATCGTCACCTAGCGCAGTCTCGATTTTCTTTTCCGTTCTTCTGTATATTATTATTGTAAGCAGCTTCGATGCATGAGCTGTTAAGCTGATTGTGCGATAATTCTCGCACTTGTCAGCTCTTGCCGTCTTCGGAATTGTGTAGATGATGCTTTTCCGAAAGTCAGATGGTATGTCGCCAGACTCACATATTCTACACACCAACGTGAATAGCCGTGTGTTGCCACTTCCCCCAACGATTTTAGAAATTCTGATGGAATGTTATCTATCCCTTGTGCCTTATTTGCCCGTAAGTCCTCCAAAGCTCTTTTAAATTCCGATTCTAATACTGGATCCCCTATCTCTTCTAAATCGATTCCTGTTTCTTCTTCTATCACATCAGACAAATCTTCACCCTCATAAAGGCTTTCAATGTATTCTTTCCACCTATCTGCTCTCTCCTCTGCATTTAACAGTGGAATTCCCGTTGCACTCTTAATGTTACCACCGATGCTTTTAATGTCACCAAAGGTTATTTTGACTTTCCTGTATGCTGAGTCTGTCCTTCCGACGATCATATCTTTTTCGATGTCTTCACATTTTTCCTGCAGCCATTTCGTCTTAGCATCGCTGCACTTCCTATTTATTTCATTCGTCAGCGACTTGTAATTTTGTAATCCTGATTTTTCCGGAACATGTTTGTACTTCCTCCTTTCATCAATCAACTGAAGTATTTCTTCTGTTACCCATGGTTTCTTCGCAGCTACCTTCTTTGTACCTATGTTTTCCTTCCCAACTTTTGTGATGGCCCTTTTTAGAGAAGTCCATTCCTGATGTAATTCTTCATGCTTTCCCGGCGATCTGTTGACATCTTGGATATTCGGGAATCCAGCCGGATGTTCGCGTCGTTCTCGCACGATATTTCAACAGCGTGCCTCGCTGTCTTCTTCAGGTGCTACCTGATGAACAGATAGAGAAAGTGTATGAGGATGTTGAAATGGTAATGCAGTATGTAAAGGGGGACGAAAATCTAATAGTCATGGGCGACTGGAATGCAGTTGTAGGGGAAGGAGTAGAAGAAAAGGTTACAGGAGAATATGGGCTTAGGACAAGGATTGAAAGAGGAGAAAGACTAATTGAGTTCTGTAACGCGTCTCAGTAACCGAAAACTTTCATCACAAATTTTTAAAGAAATTGTGAGACATTGTACGACTGAGATGAATTTTGATTTATTTGCCACACCAGTCACACCACTTTCGCTTTCCGCTACTAACATATCTCACTACTTCCTACTTGAGGTGACTGACGAACACTGCAGAAGTATTTTATACAACGTTACCCCAACAGCAATATCCTCGACTGCACATACAGCCCGCTGAAATAATTTCAGTGTTGGCTCAACAATGTGTGTGAACGTGTATTCATCTCTTATAAAACTGTCGAAGCCCCGCCAACGTTAGGGATTAACAGATCTGCGTAACTTCATGTGATTGACTGCATCACAAACGATTTTTCCAGAATTATTTCGTATTCTAGAATAGAATTTATAAGTTTACAAACATCCCAACGTAATGCTAAATATCTGTATGTAACGTTTTTTGTAGTTACCGCATTAGCACTGTATAAAGTATTTATCCTATTGAGTAATAAACTTAATTCCTTTGGAAGAAAAATAAGAAGTGAAATCAGGCAAACGTGATAAACATCTGCTTATAAAAGTATGCTGCAATGGTCGTCTCTTACAAGTAGCTGCACTGTGTTGAGCCTTCAGCATATAGCCGTCCCACTCACACATCTGGCCAGAATAGCGCAGTGGTGTGGGAAACCGGAGTGCTCAGACCTGGATTAGAGGCATCATCACAGTTTGGCTTTTATCGAATCAGGTAGTGGCTTCGCTGTTGACTTCTTTGGCATCCATAAATACTAATTCTCCTTCAGGTACAAATACTAAGCTACAAAACACAAGAATTAATTGACCTCAGAAATGGCAGGTCTACAAGCAGCATTCATGCCCAAATGACCATTGGCTGGAATTTTAGCTGCGTAGTTACTGCTGGACATTCAGAGCAAGAACCAGATATGTATTTTATATCCAAGCTAAAATCTTTAATCAACGGATTTCAGTTATATGAGCGCTGGAGGCTAAAATACGTAAAATGAAAGGCAAATTCTTGTCTCACAGCTAACGTAACATAGCGCTAGCGTCGCAGTAACATCATGTCTACGTATCACAACAACGTGAAACCAAATCCATACGGAAGTGTATTGGTCCACAGCCTTTTCAGATCATTCCTTTGAAAAGGGTTATGTGTAATAAAAATGAACTGCTATCACGAGCAGTTAAGTAAGGCTTTGAACTATTAAGTGCCGGCCGGAGTGGCCGTGCGGTTCTAGGCGCTAAGTCTGGAACCGCGAGATCGCTACCGTCCCAGGTTCAAATCCTGCCTCGGGCATGGATGTGTGTGATATTCTTAGGTTAGGTACGTTTAAGTAGTTCTAAGTTCTAGGGGACTGATGACCTCAGAAGTTGAGTCCCATAGTGCTCAGAGTCATTTGAACCCACCAACTATTAAGTTATGCTGTAACACAGGGTGTCCCACTCAAATATCCCTGATTTCAAAGATCCAGGGAAAAAATCCACAGTAGTTACGACAGTAAAAAATGTACCACATTGTAGAGCATCTCAAAGAATTTATTAATTTGTCTTCAATACACCTCTGCATATGAACCATTTGTAGCACGAAGAATATCGAGTCTATATTCAATGTTTTGCAAAGTTTTCTGTAGCATTTATTTGTTATTGTTGCAATCGCATTAGTGATACGATGTCGCAACGTAGGAACATCGTCCTCTTTGGTTACATACACGCGGTCCTTCACTAATCCCTACATAAAGAAATAAAGCGGCGTAATGTCGGGTGAACGTGGTGGCCTAGCAATGGGTCCTCCGTGTCACATTCAACGATTGCTAAATTTCCTATCCAGGAACTTGTGAACAACTGTTGACCAATGCGGTAGAGCTCCATCTTGTTGAAAAATGATGTTGGGTTGCAAGTCTTGTATCTGAGGGTATACAAACTGCTCCAACATGTCCAGATGCACTGACCCATTCACTGTTTATTCCGCAAAGAAGAACGGTCTCGTGCGTTAGCAGACACCAGACGTTTAGTTTAGAGCTAACACGAACATGTTCCAACGTGCGGATTTTGCGAACCCCAAATCCAGACATTATGCCTGTCAACCCTTCCTGATAGCTGAAAGGTTGCCTCATTTGAGAATAAACATCTTTTCATGAAGCTGGCATCCATATCAATATGCCGCAGCAAATTGTTGTCGGCGTGGTTTGTCGTTCGGCGTCAGATGTTGCAGAATTGCACTTTGTAAGCACACATATGAAGACGCTGGTGAGCTACAAGATGCAGTGTTGATCGAGGTGCATCAAGTATGCTAGATGCTTGACCAATTGACTTATGTAAGCTTCTGAGAAACGTTTGTCCGATGTCCTCAAATGTCTCTTCTGAAACTCAGTAACGTGCACCGACAGAATGTTTCATAACACTTCCTGTTGCCAGAAACTTCCTATAACATTCCTTAATTACTTTCACATCACGTGGATTACAATCATACACACGACGATAATTTCTCTGCATAATAATCGGCGGTTTTGTTTCTGCAAACCACACTACTGCTTGTGCCCGCTACTGTGGAGTCGCTTCATTCGACCATGCTGCATTCTGGCGATGACACTTGGCACTTCTGACGCGGGAATATAAATTCTTTGAGATACTCTACAATGTGGTGCATTTTTCATGGTCGTATCTACTGTGGTTTTTCTTGTTTGGGTCCTTAAAATCAGGATGTTTGAGTGGGACACCCTTTACATAAATGTTTATGCCACATAAATCGAATTAGATTTGACCACAACTGTTTATCTAAATAGTCACAACCACACACAGTTACTTAAAGTAGCCACCATGGAAATTAATTCTGAACTGCTAGATACCCAGTCATCAAACAGTAGGTAATCATAACTCAAGGATCTGTCCAGTTGTAGGTAGGCTGTTTAGGTTTTTTTATTGGTAACGCCACGTAGCGCTCTATGTGAAAAACACTGACTGTGCTGTGTGCAGTCTGAGACTCGTCGGCATTGTTGCAATAGTCGCTATTGTAGTGTTGGGCAGTTGGCTGTCAACAGTGCGTAGCGTTGCGCAGTTGGAGGTGAGCCGCCAGCAGTGGTGGATGTGGGGAAGTGAGATGGCGGATTTTTGAGAGCGGATGATCTGGACGTGTGTCCATCAGAGACAGTACATTTGTAAGACTGGGTGTCATGAACTGATATATATATATATATATATATATATATATATATATATATATATATATATATATATATAATATGACTTTTGAACAATATGAAGGTAAATTCATTGTTTGTTCTCTATCAAAATCTTTCTTTTGCTAACTGTGCCTATCAGTAGTTAGTGGCTTCAGTAGTTTGAATCTTTTACTTAGCTGGCAGTAGTGGCGCTCGCTGTATTGCAGTAGTTCGAGAAACGAAGATTTTTGTGAGGTAAGTGATTTGTGAAACGTAGGTTAATGTCAGTCAGGGCCATTCTTTTGTAGGGATTTTTGAAATTCAGATTGCGTTGCGCTTAAAATATGGTGTCTGAGTTGAAGCACAGTCATGTATAATTGTTCAAAGGGGACGTTTCATATGTCGACCCTTAGCCGAGGATACCTCACTGGAATTTTCTGATTTTTTTCTTGTAGTTTGTGTAATTAGTGTAGCTTTTGTTTATTGCTAGCGCGTAATCTCCTTTGCAGTTGCAGTCTTTCATGGTTGTACAGTAAAACAGTTGGGGCATTCATGTTGATTTGCACCAACTATTTCGCAGCTGCGCTTGCGATTAACTAGCTATTATTTTCAGTGCTATGTTAATGTGTTTTCTTATTTTTGCTCTTCAAATTGTGCTTTTCCGTGTTATCGTGTGAAATATTGTGAGAATTATGGCGTGTGAAAAACGTAATACTAGGCTGCAAAGTAAACTGAGAAATGACAGTGAAGACGAAAGCAGTGTGTTAGCGCCGCCGTGTAATGAATTAACTAATGTTCAACATTGTAATTGTGCATAGGGAAATGGAGCAGGCGGCAAACAATGGTGTAGAAAGTGTAACAATTAGTGAACAGTGAAGCATTATCGATCGATCGGTCGGCAACAGCCCGCCTCAGGAATCGGTATTGACAGGACACAATCTTGCAAATACTGCAGATTCAGGTTCTGGGTCCTCACCGTTTTCTCAAACAAGTCGACACATTTTCTGCTAGTGAAAATGTGAATGTTGCCGGTGCACATTCACTGCCGAAAAGCACTGAGGAACATGTTTCAGACACCTGCACATAGTTATTTCAGTTAATGCAACAAATGGGACGAAGGCTACAAAAGTTAGACAAAACGCTTGAACAAAATCAGAAACAAATGGGACAAAGTCTTTAAAAGTTAGACGCAATGGAACAACACCAGAGACAAACACAGCAACAGTTAGAAGCAATGGAACAAAAGCTTCAAAAGTTAGACTCAGTGGACCATACGCTTGAACAAACACGTGAAGATTTAGCTACTAAGTTACATAAAATCGAATCGAAATGTCAAAAAGTCTGTAATGACGTAAAAACACGAATTTGTGAGCATTTCGAACCTATTTTTTCGCGGCACAAAAATACATTACAGATTCACGAAGCAGCCATGAAAGAACTGCACACTATTGTTCATGAAAATCATGAGACCTTGCAAGCTAAAATTGACTCAGTTGCATTTACCGATTCGGATGCAACTTGCAAAAACTCAGGAAAACTTAAAGGACACAGTAGATACGACTTCAACACAAATGGACACTCTGAAACTTGGTTCAGAAAAACACACTGACGAAATAAGTACACTATCGGAGAAAGTAGCCAAACTTTCGGATCAGTTCACTAACTTATCTGCAAACGTAGATGCTGATCTGAATGACACAAGACCTGTAGCCGTCACTGACACAGAAGAGTATGAACAAATTAAGAAATTCAAACAAAATCAGAATCAAATTAATACGCAACATAAAAGAGAAATCTGGGAAGTACAAGATCAGTTGGCACAAGTAATACGAAAATTACATTTTTCAGAGGACACTCGCGCTCTAACACGGGAAGAGGGACTTAGAAATACGGAAAAGCCACAAAAAAATAACACAGCGCATTTCGGAAATTATGAAAGAAATTGGCAAGGTGCACCGAATTTTGAGATGGAACCGCCGACACGACGTAACTTTGACCGATATGCTACTCGCCGACACGATGATTTTGACTATAAGCTGTTCATTACTACACGTAAATTCAAAATAATTAAGAAATCTGGCAACGACATTCATTCACAAGCGTGGCTCCATCAAGTCTCTCATTGTTTTCCTCCCAACTGGTCATTAGAGCACAGATTAGAATTTATGTGCGGCTACTTAGAGAATGAACCAGCTGAAAGAATGTGATCGGTCATTCACGATTGTCACAGTGAAGGAGAATTTTATCATTCCTTCCTCTCAGCATACTGGTCGCAAGCTACACAAGACCGAGTAAAACATAGCATCATAATGATGAAACATTTCGAACAATCTGTATTTCCAGTCTTGTGAAATATTTTGAAGACATGTTGCACAAGAATCAGTAGCTGTCAAACCCATACAGCACCTCAGAACTTATCCGCATTTGCTTAATCAAATTACCTGAACATTTACGACATATTGTTTCGTCAGGTCGTTGCAAAGACGACACTGAAGCTTTTCAGGGGCTCTTACAAGAATTAGAAATTGACACTGACAATCGCGGAAAGCGAAAACAGGAACACAACAATTACAGGTCACATCCGTCGCAATTCCGCGATAAAAGAAATAATAACTGGCCACGACAAGGCTATTCTCACAACACAAATAGTGACCAAAACAGACACCACCCGTATGACAACCGTTGGCAGAGTAGTAATAATTAAAGAGACAGTAGGCAATGACTCATACCGCTGGCAGCCACAAAACGTACTTCTGAAACTGACGACGCAGGTGCCGTAGCTAGTAATTACGTAAAAATGGAAGACATTAGGGACATCTTACTCCAGGAACACGACGTAAAACATAACAACATTGTATATCCTGTGATTCACACTACAATAAATGGCGTAAAATTTACGGCAGTACTTGATTCTGGCAGTCCCATTTTAGTAATTAGTGAAACAGCCTTTAGCAAATGAAACAAATCGAACGATTGCCCCACACTTCCGTTACGTAAGATTAAATTACAAGGTGCAGTCTTTGGAAAAAGTGTAGATGTACGCCAACAAACCAACTTAGAATTCTTTTGTCAAAGCCACAGCTTCTCTATGAACTTTCTTATTGTTCCATTATTGTCGACGAAAATTATATAGGGAGTAGACTTTTTGAATGAATACAAGGCAATCTTAAGCTTTCACGATGCTGAAATAAGTTTAGAGAAAGAAGGTAAGTCAATAGCTTTGAAATTCAAAGATTGGCTCTCAAACTATGATGAAGAAATTAATCGGCTTTACCTCCTGTTAGACAACAGTTCGGAATTTTCGACCGAACTTGACACTAACAACCACTCTGCAAGTACTGACAGGGATGATATTGACGGCGCATTTGATACTAATGAATTAATTCAGAATAAAATTCAAACAACTGAGAATTGTAATGACACTGATAGGCAAAACCTTTTTGAGATTTTACAAGCACATTCCACAGGTTTTACTCACAAAACAGGAACAATGAAGCGATTTCAATACCAATTTCGTGTTCGTGAGCATACTAAATTTTGTGTTAGACCATAGGTAATTCCGGCACATTATAGGGACCGTGTTAGAACAGAAATACAATCTATGCGTGACGAGGGCATTATTGAGCCTGCAGTAAGCTCATACAACAATCCACTACATGTTGTTGAGAAGAAAAATGGATCGATCAGGCTTGTCTTAGATTCGAGACAAATCAATACTATCATCATTCCTGAAACAGATAGGCCGCAAACGTTGGAAGCACTTCTTCAAAATTTTAATGGTGTAAAAGTGTTGTCTTCTATTGATCTCAGATCCAGCTTTTATCAGATAGAACTTCATCCAGAATGAAGAAAATACACAGCTTTCCTTTGTTTCGGCGTTTGTTATCAGTTTCGGAAACTTCCTTTTGGTTTGAACATTTCTTCGGCAGCATTTCATTCGCGGGCTAAATTCCATATTACCTGAGTTCTTGAAACGTCACATCACCTTATATGTGGACGATATTCTGATAGCAGAAGCCTCATGGGTACAACACAATCGCATCCTCAACAGCGTGTTACGTATTTTTGCAGAATCTGGAATTACAGTTAACTTGGAGAAGTCTGAATTTGGTAGGACAAAGGTGAAGTTTTTGGGACATATTATTTCTTCTGAAGGCATTCAGCCGGATCCCGAAAAGTTAGAAGCAATCAGAGGCATTCTAGTTCCATCCACAAAAAGAACAAGTCTGCAGTTTTCTAGGTCTCATAAATTTTTACCGTCGTTTTCTGAATATGCAAATTCTAGTTACACCAAAACTTTGTTCTCTCACTGGAAAAAATACTATTTGGAACTGGGACAAACAAGCACAGTTGGAATTCAATTCCTTGAAAGAAGCGTTACTTAACGCGCCAATACTAGCTCATCCAGGTCTGTCACACAAGATTTCTGCCTTAGCACGGATTCTTCTAAAATCGGTCTTGGTGCCCATTTATTTCAAGAAGCCATAGAATATGACACTACTGTTCAGAAAACCATTGCTTTTGCTAGCCGAGTGCTAACAAAATCTGAAAAAAATTATTCCGTTACTGAATTAGAAGTTTTAGCTATCGTTTGGGCATTTAACAAATTCCGTTTCTTTCTTTCTGGTAAGCACGTAAAAGTATACAGTGATCATCGTGCATTACAATTTCTTATGTCTTCAAAATTAAATCATGACAGGTTAAATCGTTGGGCATTGTTTCTACAAGAATTCCACTTCACAATAGTCTACATTCCCGGCAAGGAGAACATTGTTGCGGACACACTGTCACGCGCACCAGCTGGGATTAAGAGAAGTAACACAGAAGGCAACCTCGAGAAATATTTCAGTATTCTTTACATTGAGAAAGTCGCCTTTGAAAACTTCATCACCACATCTTTAAAGGACATTGCTCATGAACAAGATAAAGATCCGATTTGGAAAGACATCAAAAGTAAATGGCACGAAAAGACACACACACAGATTCGGCATTATTATCTGTTTAGAAACAACATACTGTTCAAACGCTGCACTGTTGATGACAAGTTATGAGTACTTTGCATTCCTGACAATTTTGTTAATATGCTCATTTGGTACATTCATTTCAGCTATGTACATTTTGGTCCACGAAAATGTTATCATATTCTTCGGACGACTTGTTATTTTAACAATATGGAAAAGAGAATTCGAAGAGTCTTGTCTATTTGTAAACATTGTCAAAAGGCTAAACCATCTACTGTCTAACATCGTGCTCTGTTGTTTCCTATCATTCCTTCTAAATGAAAAGAATTTGCTGCTGTTGATTCTTGGAACCGCTTGTCAGAACATCTAGTGGATTTGCGTACGTTCTAGTCGCTGTTGAACTTACTTCAAAATTTGTTTCTTTCACTCCGTTACGTAAAGCCGCTGGACGGTCTGTATCCAACGCCTTTGTTAAAAATTTCTTATGTGAAGTTGGACACGTTAGTAAAGTCATTTCAGATAACGGACCGGAATTCAGATCTGCTGTTTGGTCACGCATGCTTCAGAATCATAAAATCAAACCTTTTTTTATTTCATTGTACTCACCACATTGTAACCCGTCTGAACGGATTATGAAAGAATTCAATAAGCTTTGCAGACATCATTGTCACAGAAAGCATCAGTATTGGGACAGATATTTACACTTATTTCAAAACGTGCTGAACGAAATGCCTCATGACTCCACTGCTTTACCACCTATTCTTGTACTGAAGAATGAAGAACCACCGAACAGAATCAGAGCGCTTGTACCTTTCCCGAATACACGTAAACTTCGACATAAAGACATAACTGATTTGGCTATTAAAAATATAAAATCTGCAGCAGACAAAAGGAGAAAACTACACGGTAAAGCAAATGCAAAGAAATTATATATTGGTCAGAAAGTTCTCATTAAAGCTCATTCATTGCCACATAAGAAGAAACATTTGAGTCACAAATTCTTTCTAGTTTACAATGGACCTTACAGAATCCGACGTATACCGTACGATAATTGCATTGAAGTTGAAACTCTGCGTACTAGGAAGAGTAAAGGTTTACACCACATTTTACATGTAAAACCGTTTATTGAAAGATAATCTGTTTTTTAACTTAGTCTTTGCCATAAGACTTTTCACTTCACACTACTAATACAATTTGTCACACTGAGAAACTGTTGATATGCAACTATGTTTTGAAGCTAACTATCCAGTCTAGAACCTAGGGAACATTTTTAAACAGAAATTACGAATGCATTGTTATAGTGACCAGACGACACAGTGTTGTTATTTGTACATTCTTGCTCCTCAGCTGCACGGTTACGTAACGACTATCAGGCTTACATACTTAGAACGTATACTGCTACTGCTGATGAGATTTTAATGCAACATTTTGGTTTACTTGAAAATACATTCCGGATTTAAAATACTTTCTGCGAGATACCAGATGACACAGTGCTAGTTTATGTGACAGCTATACGATTTTATCACGACGCTCCTAATGAGTGACAATTCACAACGTTGCTTTTGCGGTGTTTCTGTTTTATATCTGCACAGTTTTTCTGAATTCTTCTGGAAAGGAAAACATGTTTTAGTAGTATCTTTTGTTTTATCCCTACCATGAGACAGCCTTTTCCGTAGCACAACTATACGTTACAGCACAGATACTTTCTTCATCACGGCAATAAGCGTAATAAGTAAGATATCTATACGCAAAGCATTTCACTTTCGTTTATCATGAGGTAAGTACATTGACTTCTGCAGAACTTAGCTTTCGGAGGACGATAACTACGACACTTCCACAGAGATTATCTTACAAGACGCACAGTTTAGCGCTTCAGTACACGTATTTGAGAGATTAATTTTGTACTTAAAACATTTATTTTTAAAGATTTTTGAATCACAATGATACAAAGGTTTTCCGTGATACATTTCATTCCATTGCTGTAGTCTGTAACACCTGAGGGTATAATTACTTTAATCTTCAAATCTTCAGGGGGGTACACGCTTATTTTGTGTAGCATGTGCTTGGCAAGCACAAGGAGCCCTAGCTAATATGGTATTTGCTTATACAACTTTACACATCCGTACCATATTCTCTAACACAGACTTACATAGCTATCTGACTATTTAACAGAGAAACAAACTTTTTTTTACTATGTCAGTGACACATGTTTACGCAATTACACAGTTGGATAATTTCACACTTATGAAATTTTATTTTGTGTGTACTTTGTGAACTGTTCATATACTTTTCGGAACCATTGTGATACTATGAGAGCTTTGAATGATGTATTTGGTATGGGATCATGATTTTTAAA
This sequence comes from Schistocerca serialis cubense, assembly GCF_023864345.2. Lineage (NCBI taxonomy): Eukaryota > Metazoa > Arthropoda > Insecta > Orthoptera > Acrididae > Schistocerca > Schistocerca serialis. Next base: position 316,641,220 of record NC_064644.1, on the reverse strand, counting down.
GTACATATGAGATAGATGACTCTATTGAAATGAGCAGAGAATTTTTATTTAGGTTTTGTCATTATTATAGAAAGCTACGACATTTTTGAGATTTGATAGAGGTGCTATGATGTTATTGTTACGATGACTATGTGTATTATGCTGCTGAGGTATGTTTATGATCAATAAGCTGATGATATATGAGGAATTTGATTATGCTACATATACATTATGATGAAATATTGAAGAAGTGTCGACAAATATTTATATGTGTAACAAGGTAAGGAATAATGAGTAGTGGTTAGGGACTCTGACTAGTGAAAAAGGATGTTGGAAACCAAGAATCGTACTTTAAGAGTTATGAAATGTGTGTAAATGCGTGAATGTACCACAATGCCGACGATAATTTTTTGGAGACAGTTATATTTACAGGATTTTGTTTCTACACATTTGTAACGCAAATTCTCGACCTGCGAAATTGTATATGAGACTGTCACTGTAGCGGAAACTGACGTCGTAAATATTTCGGTAAGGAAGGTAGGTCACCTTGACGTAATGCGTTTTGGGCGCCCAGCTGTGAGATAGTCGTCTGACAAAAGAAAGCCATTAGGTGGAGAAAATAAAAAGAGGCCAATATCCTCGCTATTGACATTTCTTTGTTGAAAGCATCGCAAGTATGACACGCTCAAACTTGAAAACATATGATTACATAGTGGAGCTCTTAATTTATGATATTTACTAAAATGCCTAATGAAATGATGAGAAACATTCTACATCTATTGTCTTTCTAGTTGTGAGATTGCACATTTTGTTTAATATCTGGTTTGCAGCTGTGTTGCAGCATTGGTTTTATAAAATAAAATTAAGTGCATTTGCTGATGTGAACACTTTCTGCCAACGGATCTATTAAATAATAATTTAATGATCCATATTCTTCTCAAAAGGAGCACTTGGAATGGAAAGAACAATAAGAAGGGATTAATAACAGTAACTGCATACATAATTTCCTTTCCAACTACTTAGTAAATTTTTTGGTAGAGTAAGTTATCGTGATGCATCACTCTAGTATTAAGATGTGACATAGGTATTAAACATGGCCATTTTTACTGAAATATTTTTTCTGCTTGAGCTTTGTCATGTATAGATATAAGTTATTGCATTTGCTGCTGCTGTTTGCTAGGCATAGTGCTACTAAATTTCACTTTGCAATACTCTATTAAGCTAGTTTTACTACTGATTTATTTTTCTTGTTGCTGCACATTGGCTCATATTAGTTGTAATGTTGCATTTGCTTGGTAATTTAGATTTACTGCAGCCTGCTTTGTCAATTTCCATTTTTTTGTCATTGCTGTTTGTGTTAATTGTTTTGTGCTGCTGCATTGCCTTGTCTCTTAGTTTAGCATCTGAGCTCAGTAGATTTGAGTGAGCTTAAGATGGGGTAGGCTATAGGTGGGAACGAGTTGTAATGTATTGGAAGAAATGCATTGAGAAGCAATAAGAAAATGGTTTGGCCAAAAACGAATTTTGAAAGAGAATACAGAAAGCATGCTTGGATAGGGTTTTTTTGGTGGAACCAAATGTTGAAATAAGGGGAAAGATCTACAGAACGAAGTTTTGGGTTGGACTGCAGTGCCAAATGTCACACTGAAAACGAACCCTGCCTTTCCTTTTGTATTATTCCGCTATGTGTTTATGTACCCTTGTGTATTTGTCTTTTTCCTGTCTTTAAATGTTTAGCTAATAAGATTTACGTTGTAGAATTTTTCAAGTAATATGTTAATTACTTTGTACAGATGTTTAGACTTTATTTATCTGTTCTGTTTTGTTGCTCATGTGTGAAGTTGATGTTTCAAAAGTTATTCTGATCTTTTATGTATGTACTTATGTCATAATTCCTGTAACACTGATGTATATGTTATTTCGATTCTTTTGTAAAGCCCGTATTACTACAAATGTTATCTGTATTGTTATGTTGTTTAATGATGTATTTTGTACCTTTGTTATTGTATTCTCATGCTATAAAATTGTAATTGACACCAGTTCATTAAATTAAGTAACTTGTAAGCTACATTACACTGCACATGTTTCTGTTGGTCATAGTGTATGGGCAATATGTGAGAAGTAGGGACTGTTCTGTTAGTGTTTGCATATGTGTTAATAATTCAGCAACGGACTGGATAACAGAATTGCTGTTTCTAAGGACAATTCCAAAAACTTTGTGAGTGCACAAGTGGTGGTTTATGGACTTGCTATATTCTCTGCAAGACTCTTCGATGGTGATTGTGCACCTGCACAGTCGCAACAGATGGCTGCTGGCCGTCTCTACAAGGACTGAAGTGGGTCTGCACCTTCGATGGCCCACCTATACCATTATTTCTACAAGGACTGCAGTGGGTCTGCACCTCTGGTGGCCCACCAATGCCATAAACTCTACTAGGACTACAGTGAGTCTGCTCTGTGATGACCTACCTACCATTATTCTTCAAAACTTCGACTGACTCTGCTGTGGGTTTGCTCTGTTGTGGCCCGTTACCTGTCTGCATGTCAAGAGTCAGCACTGTCTTTCCGTTGGAAGGACAACACTACTTCTTCAAGGCTGCATGGAAATCCACTACTTCTGTGTGCATTTTCTTTTACTGCTCAGACTTTGAGAAAAACACTGCAATTTTACTATGATGATCAATCAGGACTGTCTTTATGGACTGTGAGAAAATTTTATCTTTTGACCAACATTGTATCAATAAGTGTGTGCATTTGATTTCTTTGTTATTGTTATTGTAAAAAAATTTAGCAAATATGTATTGGCCAGTGCCAAAAACTATTTGTAAAATTTATTGTGGGGATCATGGGGGCTATGTAAGCAGGCTGTTTAGGTTTTTTTTATTGGTAACGCCATGTAGCGCTCTATATGAAAATCACTGACTGCTGTGTGCAGTCTGAGGCTGGTCACCATTGTTGCTATAGCCGCTATTGTAGTGTTGGGCAGTTGGCTGTTAACAGTGCGTAGCGTTGCGGAGTTGGTGGTGCGCCGCCAGCAGTGGTGGATATGGGGAAGTGAGATGGCGGATTTTTTAGAGCGGATGATCTGGACGTGTGTCCATCAGAGACGGTACATTTGTAAGACTGGATGTCATGAACCGATGTATATAATATGACTTTTGAACATTATGAAGGTAAATACATTGTTTTTTCTCTATCAAAATCTTTCTTTTGCTAACTGTGCCTATCAGTAGTTAGTGCCTTCAAAAGTTTGAATCTTTTATTTAGCTGGCAGTAGCGGCGCTCGCTGTATTGCAGTAGTTCGAGTAACGAAGATTTTTGTGAGGTAAGTCATTTGTGAAACGTGTAGGTTAATGTCAGTCAGGGCCATTCTTTTGTAGGGATTTTTGAAATTCAGATTGCGTTGGCCAAAAATATGGTGTCTGAGTTGAAGCACAGTCATGTATAATTGTTCAAAGGGGACGTTTCACAGTGCTTATACAATGTGTATGTTTTCAGCCTGTAGTTAAAGGCAGTGCAGGGGGGATAAAACTATTACATGTAATCACTGAATTACACCTGAAAAAAATGTGGTGGCACACTTCGTTAAACCACGTAAATAAAAAAATATACACAACTCAGAAAAGTTTTTGCATCACCTCAATCCCGAGAGTTCCTGGACCTGCACAGAAAGTTGGAATAGAGAACAAAATAAACATCATTTCCGCCCTTTTTATTGCTCATGAAACACACACATTGCATATTGTACCACCATACACCCTTAGAGGTGGTGCTCCAGACTTCTGTACACACCAATACCTCTAGTACCCAGTAGCACGTCCTCTTGTAATTATGCTTGCCTGTATTCGTCGTGACTTACTATCCACATGTTCATCAAGGCACTGCAGGTCCAGATTTTCCCACACATAAACGGCGATTCTGCGTAGATCCCTCAGAGTGGTTGGTAGGTCACGCCGACTTCCTGAAGGAAGTCATTCACAACATATACACAATGGGGGCGCGAATAGTCGTCCATGAAGAGTAATGCCTCGCCAGTATGCTGCCTATATGATTGCACTATCGGTGGGGGGAAGACATTCACGTATCGTACAGCTGCTACAGCACCTTCCTGACCACCAGCGGCGTACGTCGGCCCCACATAATGCCACTCCAAAACAGCAGGTAACCTCCTTGCTGCACTAGCAGGACAGTGTGTCTAAGACGTTCAGCCTGACTGGGTTGCCTCCAAACACTTCTCTGGCGATTGCCTGGTTGAAGGCATATCCGAAACTCGTTGGTGAAGGGAATACGATGCCAATCCTGAGCGGTCCATTCAATATGTTTGTTATTGAGCCCATCTGTACCTCGCTGCATGGTGTCGTGTTTACAAAGATGGAATTCGCCATGGACGTTGGGAGTGAAGTTGCATCATGCAGTCTATTGCCCACAGTTTCAGCCGTAACACTACGTCGTGAGGCTGCACGAAAAGCATTATTCAACCTGGTGGAGTTGCTGTCACGGTTCCTCCGAGCCATAATCCGTTGGTAGCGGTCATCCACTGCAGTAGTAGCCCTGGGGCAGCCTCGGCGAGGCATGTCATCGACAGTTCCTGTCTCTTTCTGTATCTCCTCCATATCCGAACAACATCGCTTTGGTTCACTCTGAGACGCCTGGACACTCCCCTTGTTGAGAGCCCTTCCTGGCATAAAGTAACAATGCGGACGCTATCGAACAGCGGTACTGACCGTCTACGCATGGTTGAACTTCAGACAACTCGAGTCGTGTACCTCCTTCCTGGTGGAATGACTGGAACTGATTGGCTGTCTGACCCCCTCCGTTTAACAGGCCCTGCTCATGCATGGTTGTTTATATATTTGGGTGGGTTTAGTGACATCTCAGAACATTCGAAGTGACTGTGTCTGTGATACAATATTCACAGTCATCGTCTATCTTTATGTGTTCTGGGACCTGGGGTGACGCAAAACTTTTGTTGATGTGTGTATTTTGAGAACAAAGTTTCCAGTGCAAATAGAGTCTCCTCCACAGTCATGTATTCCACAGAACAATATACCCGAATACTGTGTACAGTATCGAGAAATCGTCAGTCACATGTGTGCTATGTTCGCTGAAACATTACACGTTTCGCTTAATGCTGAGGGGGCCTATTTGATTTTATAATTTTTGGCAATGATTGTGTAGGTACGGTGATGATACTAGCCCATAGTTCTGTCATCTGACGCCAAATTCTTTGCACATTTTCTACACACTTGTGACCAATTTGTGTGAGGATGTTTGATTGCCATAGAATGCTTAGGTGCGGCTTTGACTGATTGTTGGCTGATTCTTACTGAAGATTGCTTCAGTGAGTCCCATGCAACAAAATTCTGTGTATTACATACAAAAAGATCTCTAACGTTTTCTTTATGGGTCGACATGAATCCACGGAAAATCGGATGGTCACAACTTCGGGAATATTTTTTTCTGCGATGTTTCTTGTGCTTTTCCTGAACATCTTGCTGAGGAATAGTGTCATTCAATGCTGGTGCAGATTTCTCAGTCCCAATCCGCCGTTGATAGATTGTATGTCTGCATTAATAATTGAACTTCGAGGGATATCATGCTATTGCTGTGGCACAAACGGAAACCGGTAAAAGACAACCTTGACGGACGACCGTCTGTAACCGTGCCTGCTCCGGAAGAGTATCATTCATCATCACTCGTGTTCGCGCATGTAGTACACACACACTGATGATTCCAGACAATTTCCTATCAGATCCCATTATATCTACGATTCATTCAAGTTAGTCAAACTACTCTATGCTATAAGCGTTTTGGAAATCGATGTATGCAACAGGGAAACCTGCCTGGGCTTCCCAAGTAACATTGGTGAAATCTCTATAGTATGTCAATAAGTCAGTAACTCTACGTCTTGTGGCCGTGAATTTTTGATTGTGTTCCAAGACACTGGGGTATTCACTTTTAAGTGATTTCCGCGTGAATATTTTATGAGCAGCGTGCGCATATAGTCAGCAGCAGTGATTCTGATTTTCTTTAATTAGCACCCTAGCACCCATGAATTTCGTAGGTGGGCCAACACCTTGCAGGGTATCGCTTCAAATCGTTTCCAGGGAGCCTCCCAGTAAATGTCAGAATTTGATAAGAAATTACTACGTCAAACCGTTGGGGTGGGTCAATTTTTTCTTTGGGGCTTTTCTGAGCAAATCATAAATTGCGTCCATTGTAATGGAAGCTTGTAGATTTCTATTTCGCTTTACGCTAATTTGAGACAAAGGTCTAACGTTCTTTAACCATGCTTCAACAAAGCAGAGGCCACAGTTTGTATAGTATAAGATGCGATACTGGAATGACCTGTTTGAGTGTGTTTTATGTGCAAGACATCACTTCTTGATTCATCCTAAAACTTTCTGTAAGGAATCTCCGTGCAGTTTTCAGTCTTTGAAGTTGTAGGTTTGTGCTAGTTAACTGTTGCCATGCATCACATTCGCACCTGGCCGTATGTGACAATCTGACTTAGGCTTCTTTGTCAGTTCAACAATTTTGTTGTCGCTTATGTTACTTTGTGTCAGCCTGCGTACCTCAAGTAACTGTCGCAGTGGCAGAAAATACAATTTTCGTTTTACTTTTTGCAAGGTAGCCTTTTTCCGATGTGTATTCTTTCACACAGCTGATTAATGCTGGCTTAGCTTTACCTCAGGGGACACCGCCTTATCGTAGCAATGTTCGTGCAGGCGAGAGGTTGTGTGCTTTGGATTCGAAAGCTTAGGTACCAGAATGGTCACAAAAGCTGGACAGGCCAAAGGGGAGAACCCAGATAGAATGAGTCCCACAATGGCTATCGCTCCCCCTTTCTTATCCCAAACCTGTCCTCACCATATCCTTCTCCTGTAATTTCCTGTTATATGTATAAGATCTCAACGGCAGCGACAACGGAGATAGAGTCTTTCGAAACGGTGGAGCTGGTGGAAGACTCATCTTTGATATTTGGGTACAAAGAGAGTGCAATTAGCGTCTGAACCCAGATGGGAGGCTTCAGACAGCGTCTGACTCATAGTGAGTGGCTAATTTTAGGCTGGGCTACCTACTGGCTATGTGGAAAGTAAAGGGATACTACCACATTATATTCCCAAACCGTACATGTTATGTCTCTCAGTGTGAAAGATTCCGGAGTTAAAAATTCCCCTCATTCGGATCTCCGGGAGGGGAACACATCGACAGTAGACATATTTGATAGGATGAAAGGGACAATGATGGATAGAAAGATAATGATTGGAACATGGATCGTGTGGACATACTGCATGCAAGAAAGCTAGAGTATGCAAAACAAGAGACGAAAAGTAACAGATTAGATGCCTTTTGTTTTGTGTGAAATAAGATGGGGAGAGAATTGGAAGAGATAGAAAGTGGAGATAATAAGCTCTTTTGCTCAGGGCAAATATAGAGTGGTGGAAGTGGGGTCGGAATATTGATAGGGCAAAATCTGAAGAATAAGATAATGAATGAAGGTACAGTATATTGTAGCGGCACCACTATTTACGATAGGTAAAGTTAGATTTGTGTGATATTTGGGGCACGAGTTACAGCCAGTTGGGGGCCAGATTGCAGTAAGTTACGCATACCAACAGTTTGAAGGCAAATAGAGGCCACAGGGGCGAAGAAGTGACAGTGAGGGCGCACACAGCAGTTTCCGTGGCGCAAGTCACATGTAGAAGGGAGCCATTGGCTACCCTAAGTGTTATGAATACGCGACGTGAATGGGCGCACTTGGCAAAACAAAGGTCCACAGCCGAGTATACATAGGTGCCGTTTTCCAATGAGATTCATTCAAGTGTGGCAGCTCTCCTGGACGACGGGGCGTGTCACACCGCCAGGCTATACAAAGCAGCAGATGGGGCGACAGCGTCCCAGTCCACGGCAGGTCAATGGTTCGACCCTCTGAGGTCGACACGATGTCTACAGACATCCAGCAGTGGGCCACTCTTCGGCTCGCAGTTACGGGCATTCGTCTCAGCTCCCGACACATGCCAGAGACTTCCCGAGGCGTGGGCCGCAGATTCGGATGCCGGATAGTGGACGCTTGTTCGTCGCCACAATCTCAGCCATGCCGGTGAGGAGAAGGATGCAGCTGGCCGCCCGCGCTTCTACCGAGCACCGCAGAGTCAGCTGCTGGCGCAGCCATCCTGACATCATCGGAACTCAGTGGGCCGGTCAGTGAATCAGCATTGCGTTGCACAGGCCGCTGGGGTGCATCCTCAGCATTGCAGGTCCCTGTAGCGCAGACCGAGGTGAACAGAGCACTGTAGTGGAAGCAAATAAATCATTTCGAAAGTTCTCACCGAGTTTTAATACGGCACCTCTTGGCACCCACCCACTACATTTGGTGTCTTCCCACTACATTTGGTCATGCGGATACATTTGGTGGCACAAGATGCCACAACATTTGGTGTCAGAACAGTAGACATCGTCTGTCCATTACGACATTCCAGTCACAAGAAAAGGAGAGTGCTGTCAAAATTTTTCTTTTGAGTCTTAGACATTTTCTTCCTTTTTTGTTTGTGTTTTGAGTATGAAGTGTCAAAAGCCACATTGCAGGTGGTTTGCGTGGGCATAGTATTTTTTGTTGTCAGAGTAAGTGTTAGTGTATCTGGGGCCGTAAGATTTATTTTTTTTCGTGGAATTTGATTACTTTTGTATTGGTTTATGATCATACTGAGTATGACAATATGGAGCTGTAGGAAGTCAGATTCTTCTTATACTTAATCGCTTTGTTTTGGGACTAACTGGGAACGAAAGCAACACAATGGCAGAGTCAAGGATTCAAGGTGTGTCGGAACCAGCAGCAGTATGGATTTTATTGAAAAAAGTAGCACAATTGGCAGCAGACAATATGCAGGAGAGAAATGAATTAACATCTAGAAGTGAGTGGGAAACCGCATCTGATCAGTTGTTGTTGTCTAGGGTGCAGGAGATTCGCCCAGCCGCTGCAAGTTTGGTTATTCCGTTTTCTGGCAAGGCATCTGAGGATGTGCCTTCGTTAGTGGAGGACTTGGTGACTTCAGCGGTGATGAATGGTTTGTCTGATTAACAGTTGTTACATATAGTCAAGATTAGAATAACGGGTAAAGCAAAAACATATGTAAGGTTCTTTGAGGCCTTAAGGAATGCAGGACAGTTGAAGCAGTTAAAAGAAGGGCTTTTACTGACGTACAAGAAACAGAATAGTGCTCGGTACTTTAGGGAGAGGTTAAGTACAATGACAAAGAGACAGGGGGAGGCAGTGGAGAAATTTGCGGGTATGGTAAGGAAAATTAATGAGTATACTTACGAGTTGGGTCAGAGCGGTGAAGTGAATACTATTCTGTTGCAGGAGGCCGAGCAAAGGGCACTCGATGTATTTTTGAGAGGGTTACCGGCGTATATGTCACGGAAAGTGAGTGAAGGGACTCCGAAAGGCTGGCTGGTGTGGCCGAACTGTTCTAGGCGCTTCAGTCTGGAACCGCGTGACTGCTACAGACGCAGGCTCGAATCCTGCCTCGGGCATGGATGTGTGTGATGTCCTTAGATTTGTTAGGTTTAAGTAGTTCTAAGTTGTAGGGGACTGATGACCACAGATGTTAACTCCCATAGTGCTCACAGCCATTTGAACCATTTTTTTGACTCCGAAAGATTTGTATTCAGCCGTTCAGCTGGCAGTTCAATGTGAGGAAATAGATGTGGCAACAGGGGTGCGTGTGAGGCAAACAGTATTTGGAGGGGGTATAAGATGTTATAAGTGTGGTCGTATGGGGCATGTGCAGAGGCAGAGGAATAGAGGAAGGGGTGGAAATCAGCAGCGTGGAGAATGGAGAAGTGGAGATAGGAGAGGTGGACAGGTGTTAACCGGCATAGGGGGCCCAAGACCCACGTAAGGGAACTCCCGTTTGATTTCAATGCTACGAATACGTATGCAGAGGTGGAATGTTCAGTGGTAGGATGTGTAGGAACTAAAAAGATAAGGATTTTGTGGGACCCAGGGGCACAAGTGTCAGTGGCTACTAAGAATATAACAGGACGAAGGAAGTTAAACCCACCACGTTATAGGTTGCGTGGAGTGGGGGTAAAGGAGTTACGCATTTGGGGTCAGTGCCAATTGACTTTCGCATAGGGGAAGTCCGATTTAATGCATGCATGGAGGTAGCGTAGGCTAAGACATGATCCTAGGATTTCTTGCATCAACATCATGCCAAAATTTACCTTGGACAACGAAGTGTGGAACTTGGTGGAATGTTATTTCAGCTAGGAGAAACTGTTGTCAATGCAGAGCTGTCGATAGGGGCGTTCAACGTAATGCCCAAACCAATTGAACCACGTACATTAGCATTTAGCCTTAATTCACATGAGTGTATGTCTAGTGGTACCAGAAAGTCGCTTTGGCTAAGTGTGAAGTCGAATATACCTGGGGGTACAGTATGTGTTGTTGAACCATTGCTGGATAGTGAAGTTCTAGGTCCATTGGGTTGTTTTGAGAAACATAGTGTTGTCTGCGTACGGGAGGGGAACGACGGGTGAGTAGTTACCGGGAACGTGTGCAATTTTAGCGTTGTTGACGCGAATTTGAGGAAAGGAGTTTTACTAGCAAATTTAGATGTGCCAGATAACGAAGACTGGTATTCGAGACGTAGGCGAAGCGATCAACCACTAATTGCCGATAGAACTGCATTGCGTGACAAAGAAAGGGAGCATATGGAACAATTGTTGTGGGAATTTTTAGGATTTGTTTTACCACAAGAGCCGTTACCAGCAACTCCTTTAGTTCAACATAGGGTACAAAGAGGGTATGAAGCACCTGTTTACCGTATACCATACAGAATACCGAGGTATTTGCAGCGGTTTGTGGAAGATTTCATTGATCAGCTGCTTGCGGATGGTATTATAGAGCATAGTAATAGTTGCTGGGGATCGGGCATTGTCGTTGTGCCAAAAAAATCTACGGATGGAACTAAGAAATACGGATTCAGTTGTGACTACCAATACCTCTATAATAAGACAGTAATGGACGCATCCCCCATTCCAAACATGTCGGGGACTTCAGACAGCGCGAGTACTTTTCTACGATGGATTTGACAAGTGGTTATCATCAGTTACAGGTGGTTCCAGAGCATCGTCCAAAAGCTGCTTTCTCTACACCTGGAGACCATTACCAGTGCATTAGAATGCCATTCGGTTAGAAAAAGGCTCCGGCAACGTTTCAGAGGTTGCTAGACAGCGTCTTGAGGGGTTTGAAACCATAGCAGTGTCTTGTCTATTTGGATGACCTTATAGTGTTTTCAAGTAGTATGGAGCAACTTAGACAGCGGTTAAATGAGGTTAAGAGCAGCTCGTTTGACGTTGAGCCTGGAGAAGTGTCATTTGGTATTAGAAGAAGTAAAACATTTGGGTCATATTATCGGTAAAGACGGGGCTCGAACTGATCCGAGGTTGGTAGAGGCTATAAGGGATTTTCGGGAACCGAAAGCAGTTAAGGAAGTGCAGCCATTCATCGGAATTTGCGATTTGTATCGAAAGTTCGTGAAGGGTTTTGCAGATTTAGCACAGCCGTTGACGCGATTGTTACGGAAGGGTACGAAATCTGAGTGGACAGAAGAGTGTCAGAAAGCGTTTGACAAACAGAATGAAGTGTTAACATCAAGTCCGGTTCTAGTGTTTCGAGATTTTGAAAAGAAGTTTATACTAACATGCGATGCATCGAATCAAACATTAGAGTGTGTTCTTAATCAGCAAATTGATGGGAAATAACATCCTGTAGCCTATGTTTGTAGGCAGTTGAATGCAGCAGAGAAGAATTACTCAACAATACAGAGGGAGATGCTTAGCATAATCTATGGAATCACATACTTTAAATGTTATTTATATGGGAGAAGATTTCCGGTAGTGGTTGAAGGATCCATCCACTAGACTCGCTAGATGGGCTGTGAGGCTTAGTGTATTCCACTAAGAGGTGGTGCACAAGCCTGGGAAGTAGCATGGTAATGCGGATGCACTAAGTAGGAAGGTGGCAAAAGAAGAAGCCACAGGTTATGATCTAGCGGTATGGCGAAAATTACAGGACGCAGACAATGAACACAAATTGTATCAGACACAGCCACAGTTTAATGTGTACGGCGGTCTTCTGTGCAGGGAAACTAAGTTAGGGCCAATTGTGGTAGTGCCAGCGAAGCTGAGGGATGAGGTTTTAAAGGAAGCACATGATCATGTGTTATCTGGTCATAGAGGGTGTAGAGCGACGAATAGGAGAGTGTCGGAGAGGTATTGGTGGAGAGGTAGGATGGTTCAAATGGCTCTGAGCACTATGGGACTCAACTGCTATGGTCATAAGTCCCCTAGATCTTAGAACAACTTAAACCTAACTAACCTAAGGACATCACACACATCCATGCCCGAGGCAGGATTCGAACCTGCAACCGTAGCGGGCGTGCGCTTCCAGACTGTAGCGCCTTTAACCGCTCGGCCACTCCGGCCGGCCGGAGAGGTAGGAAAGGAGATGTGGATCAGCATGTCAAGAATTGTATACCAAGTGCGCAGAGAGCAGATTTGAGTCAGAAACGGATAGAACTACAAAGATACCGGAAGCAACATGTCCATTCTCTGTGCTCGGGATTGATGTCTTAGGACCTTTTAGGCGAACACCATTGGGGAACATATTCGTTCTCACAATAGTAGACCTTTCTTCGAGGTATGTGGAGATGGTGGCTATGCCAAATCAACAGGCAGCAATGGTCGCACGGGCGATAGTAAACAACTAGATTTTGAAGTTGGGTGTACCAGAGACAATAATTACTGAGCAAGGGACCAACTTCATGTCGGATTTGATGAAGGAATTGTGTAAATTGTTGAATGTAAAGAAATTGAGGACGAGCACGTTGCATCCACAGGCGAGAGGAAGGACAGAACGGGTACACAGAACAATCGGAAGATGCTGGGTTTTTATGTGGATTATCATCACCATCACTGGAACGATTATTTGAGGCATATTGTATGCGCATACAATGCAAAAGTCCATACAAAAATCGGTTTGTCTCCATATGAGATAGTGTACGGGCGATTTAGTGAAGCTTCAGAAAGGAAGGACGGGTGAATCCGTACGTCAACTCGCAAGGACAATTCGGGATGTTTGCAAACAGGTACAAAAGGCGAATACAAAGGCTTTGGAAAGGCAGGAAGATGCAGTCAAGCGGAAAGGATGTTTACCACAGTAAAGAGTGAGGCAATGGGTAATACTGTCCAGCCCCTACACGCAAAAAGGGAAAACGGAGAAGTTCCTCACGACGTATCCAAGGCGGTACAAAGTTGTTGAAACCACATATCCCATTAATGTTAAGCTTCAGCTGCCAACTAGAACGATGATAGTACACATTGGGCGGTTACGGTCATTTAAGGATTGCCCGGACGCGATTCCAGGTGTGTCACAGGAGGGAAAGAAGAAGAAAGGGAGAGGGAAGAGAGGTGTTCAGTGTAGAGAAAACTAGGAAGATAGTGTAAAGTACGAAGTACCGTATGTTTTGCGATCCAGAAAGTAGTAGAGTATTTGTAGTTTTTTTTAGTTTTCTTGTTATGTATCATTGGGTTTTCGTAGAGTAAATTGGCATTGTATTTTCGTGTGTGTGTTTTTGAGTATTATGAGCCTGCTGGGGCATCAGTCCTTTTGAAGAGGGAGGAAGGGTTATGGTGATCCCTGTCCCTAGGTTACTGAAAAGAAAAGTATAGCGTCTGACGTACGTGAAGTGTTGTTGGAGGAGAAATCGAACGCAGTTCTGGAGATATAAATGCGTCGGAGCAAATTTTGCGGCAAAGCCGTAATAAATATCTGTTAAATGATGTCAGATGGCTCAAATGGCTCTGAGCACTACGGGACTTAACATCTACCGTTATTAGTCCCCTAGAACTTAGAACTACTTAAACCTAACGAACCTAAGGACATCACACAACACCCAGTCATCACGAGGCAGAGAAAATCCCTGACCCCACCGAGAATCGAACCTGGGAACCCGGGCGCGGGAAGCGAGAACGCTACCTCTCGACCACGAGCTGAGGACAACGATGTCAGAGTCGTACGAAATGTTTCAAATGTCTCTGAGCACTATGGGACTTAACATCTGAGGTCATCAGTCACCTAGGACTACTTAAACCTAACTAACTTCAGGACATCACACACATCCATGCCCGAGGCAGTATGCGAACCTGCGACGGCAGCGGTCGCGCAGTTCCAGACTGAAGCGCCTAGAACTGCTCGGCCATACCGGCCGGCAGACACGTACGATTTCTTGTTTAAATTTTTACTTATCGGCAGTGCTGGATCAGGAAGGTCGTGATTATTGCACCAGTTCATATAATTTAAATTTAAGAATGAAAGTAGTCACAAAATCGGTGTTGAATTTGGATCAAAAATAGTAAATGTTGGAGGAAAATGTTTGAAGCTACAATTATCGAACAAGTGCATGGTGCAGTTATTTTTAGCTGGGGAGAAAGCAATAGACTCTCTAAGGGACATCGTTGAGCCAAAATTGAACATAATAGGTTGGGATGCATTGGATCTTCTCCACCTATGAGAATTTGGTGATAGTAGCAAGTTGTTTTGAACAAGTAGTTTTTACGGAAGCGAAATGTGTAGAGCTCTAAGGAGCGGAATTTTAATCAATAGAACTATAACATAACAGGATCAACCTTCCATCTGCCAGCGCCAATTTCAGGAGTCACACAATTGAATGTTACTCAACCGCAGATGTACTGGGCAGAAGCCAGAGTTTTTGCTAATGCAGAATCTGACCTTGTTAAATCTAACTCTGAAGCCGGGTCAGTTGAGATCCGTAAACCAGTTCATTTTAGAGCAAGAGGGTATATATCACCCGAACAGCTTGATGAACATGTCGCTCAGTATAGGGAAGGCAACTGCAAATAACGATCATTTTGAGCACCTCTGTGCCCAGCGTCATCGCAGCCTTAACTTTGCTATGTGTTGTTTTCTTTCTGATCAGGTGGATCCAATTCCTAGATGGATCCAGGGATAGTCCAAGTCCCAGTGGATTGGATACCGAGGGTGTAGGTAACAGGTTGAACGAGCGTTCACCGGAGTGGTCATTGATTAAGGATTTTTTTTTTGTTTTTCCTCTCATGTCATGTGCTTAGGAGCAATAGACCTCGTCTAAGTTTTCTAATAGTAACTAAGTATGTCGTAAGTGCCAATCCAAACAAAAGTAAGAGTTAGGGTCTTTCCAAAGAGGGCAATAATGTTGTGGCACCATCGTTTAGGATAGGGAAAGTTAGTTTTGTGAGATATTCAGAGCACAAGTTACAGCCAGTTGTGGGCTGGATTGCAGTAAGTTATGCATACCAGCAGCTGCTAAGGCAAACTGAGGCCACAGGGGCGTAGAATAGCTGGAGAGGGCGCACAAAGCAGTTTCCATGGTGCAAGTCACAGGCAGAAGAGGGCCACTGGCCATCCTAAGTATTATGATATGTGACGCGAAATGGCGTACTTGGCACAGCAGAGGTGCCGAGCCGAGTATAAAAAGGTGCCGTTTTCCAATGAGATTCATTCAAGTGTGGCAGCTCTCCTGGATGGCGGAGCTACTCGCAGCAACAGATGGGGCAACAGCATCCCAGTCCATGGCGGGTCATTGGTTCGACCCTCTGAGGCCGAAGTGGGGTCCGCAGTCAGCCAGTGGCGGGCCACTCTTCGGCTCGCTACTGCGGGCAGTTGTCTCGGCTCCCAACACACGCTGGAGACTTCTCAAGGTGAGGGCCACAGACTTGGATGCCGGATAGTGGGCACTTGTTCATTGCCACAATCTCAGCCTTGCCCGCCAGGAGAAGGACACAGCTGGCCGCCTGCTACTGACACCGATGAGCGCTGAGTCGGTTGCTGGTGCAGCCATCCTGACATCATTGGAACTCAGTGGGCAAGCCAGCGACACAGCAGTGCATTGCACAGGCTGCTGGGGTGCCTCCTCAGCATTGCGGGCCCTATGACGCAAACCGAGGTGAATGGAGCGCTGCAGTGAAAGCAAGTAAATCATTTGGAAAGTTCTCGCCGAGTTATAACAAGGCACCTCCTGGCTCCCACCCACTACATTTGGTGTCATGTCGATACATTTGTTCATCCTGATACATTCGGTGGCAGAATCCGCCACAACAATATTGATGAAAGACTGATGATGATACGATTGAAGGGTAGTTCAAAGGATTTGTTTTAATACAGGTATATATACCAACCAGGTAGCATAGAGATGAGGAAGTGGAAGAATGTTATCAGAAAATACAAGAACCTGTCGAGAAAGAAAATAGAAATGCCTACATCATCATCATAGGTGGTATGTCTGCGTAAGCAGAAGAAACTAACGATCAAAGCCTGAAACAATTTATTGGACTGTTCAAATTAACCAAAACATATTCTCCAAGTATAACACCAACACAAAACACTGATCCGTCTTCGAATCACAACTACTTACAAGAATAAGATAGAAAACAACCGAAATAATTTCCTACTAGTCTCTGCCAGAGACTTCTCCGATATACCAAGCCTAATCCAGAGATCAGCGAGAAGATCCAAGCCAGGCTGCCGGGGCGGCAGCTATCCAAGTCTGCTGGCGTTCGATGAACTGTCGATGTGCGGCCGAGCGCCGGCCCTTATAGCGCTTCGGCGAATGAGTACCTCGGAACTATTTTCCATCAGGTGGTTGACGTGTGAAAATAGTTCCGGGATCTGCAGCGACCTCTTCCTTTTGTTTATGTGGGCCGGTAGTGTGCCCTGGTAGCCGCTGGTGACTTTGCTTTGTTGTTGTTGTGGTTGTTGCTGTGGCCGTTCATCAATATTGCCTGTCGGTTGTGTACTGCTTCGGTGTGCCTGCGTAGGCGAGCAATCCGCGGCTGCAGGCTGTCAGTTTGGTTGCTGATGCTCTAGGCACCGTGATGTCTGGTGGAGCAGGCCACAGCGATGGGGGACTGGAATGCAGTGGAAAAAGGAAGAGGTGAAGATACAGTAGGACAATTTGGGTTAGGAATAAGCAACGAGAGTGGTGAATGACTAATTAGTTTCTGTAAAGAAAATTTATTAGTGGTGGGTAACACTTTATGTGAACACCGCAAAACGAGACGTTACACATGGATATAAATTTTGAATAGTGGAAGATATCAGTTAGACTACATCTTGACAGAAAAAATGTTTAGGAACTGTTTGAAGGATGCCAAAACTTATCCAGGAGCAGATATAAATTGAGACTACAACCTAGTACTGGGCCGGCCGAAGTGGCCGTGCAGTTAAAGGCGCTGCAGTCTGGAACCGCACGACCGCTACGGTCGCAGGTTCGAATCCTGCCTCGGGCATGGATGTTTGTGATGTCCTTAGGTTAATTAGGTTTAACTAGTTCTAAGTTCTAGGGGACTAATGACCTCAGCAGTTGAGTCCCATAGTGCTCAGAGCCATTTGAACCATTTGAACCTAGTACTGGAAGAACTACAAGTGAAGTTGAAAAAGTCTGGAGACGTAAAGCAAAAGAAAGACTTAACATAGAAAGACTCAGAGAGGTAGGATAGGCATCAGATGTGGAGAACAGAATCACGGAAGAATGGGAAAGAGGTAGTGTTGATGAAAGTGTTAATGACAAGTGAATAAACATGGAAGGACTCTTGGACACTGCAAAAAAACTAGGAATTAGAATATCCCAAAGTACCAGGAAAGAATGGGTAATAGAGAACACGTTGAAAAAGATGGAAGAGCGGAGAAAGTGGAAAAATGTAGAAACTTAAGAAGGCATAAAGGGGTACAGGAAACTGAATAATTAATTTAGAAGAGGAACTGAAGAAGCAAGGGAAGAATGGATGAAACAGAAATGCGACGAAATAGAGAAAATGGAGAAATAGGGAAGTATGAAATGATGTATAGACTTGCTAGTGAGATAGTTTTCGAATGTAGAAGAAAGAGGAATAACATGGAAATAGAAAGAGCGGATAGTACACTAGCATAAGAACCACAGGAGGTTTTGAACAGACGCAAAGAATATATTGAATTTCTATATAAGGGGATGAAATACAAAGCGAAATTAAGGTTGAAGAGGAGCAATATGTGCCGGAAGACGGATTGACCAGCTCAGAAGCAGGAGTAGAAGACCGGACCGCCTGGAGAACTACCATGTTAAAACCTGCTTTTTGGCAAAACACTATGATGATGATGAGCTTTTCCTATCCGCTACTGGACATCAGGTATGTTCAGGTCTCTCCTCTGTATCAGTCTATTCCTGGTTTTGATTACTTTGTACTCTAATTCCGAGTCGTGAAGAAATCTGCAGTTAAGTTTGAAATTTGCCTGTTTATTTGCTATTTCATTTTCTGCCCGCAATATTTTTGATTTTCTTAGATCACGAGTTTTTCTTTCCAGTGTTTTTGGTGTTTGTAATATGTCCAGCTTCAGTTAGACGAAACAAGCTCTTTGAGGGATCTCTGGGCGTTTTTACTGATATTCCTAATGATGCATAACGTCTCTTTGGTGGCCTGTGGCGCCGCCTGATAACGCAAGAAGATCGCGGGTATGAAACAACGGGACGACATAGTTTCGAAGGAGTTGACGCCATTCAGTGTCTCGTTCTTGTTTCTGGTTTTCGGTTTGACATATAGACTACTACTTGCTTTGCCTGGTACCGATGCGGGAGGCGCGCATGAATCAAGATTGTGTGTGAGATATTTATTATAGTCGTGTGTTCTAAATATTTGCACAGCTCTTCTGCGATCATTCCGCGAACAGAATGTACAATGGTATCCTTCGGCGTGGCGATGTAAGGTTGATAGTTCACACGCTTTTCGTGAAATGGATTGCGGGATCAAGTATATTTTATCAATCCGTCGTGTTGTCGATTCAAACTAATCATCCTTTACTGCAGTATACATGGTTCACAGGCTCACTACAAATGAGAAAATGAAATGCATTCGAGAAAACCTGTGCTGTTTCAGCTACATCCAGGTAGGCATCGTGAATTATATGAACGATTTTTGGAGTATATAAAGAACATTTTCTCTGAATTATTTCTTCCAATCCAATACAACAAGAAGATGGCTATTATTTGGAATAGGGTGATGATGATACTATCTTTACAAAAACTGCCAAAAAGTGTGATAAATATCGATCAAGATTTCAGACTGGATTAGAAATTTTTCTATTATGATACATCTGATAGGAAATAGATAAATAATGAAATGATTAAACAAGCACATCAAATACCCTTTTTAGCGTCTGCTATTACGATCCAAAAAAAGCCAAAGGTATAAGACATGAATAGTCAAAGAAAATATCGTAACATCAGAATTTCGTCACCGTTGCTTCCTCTTTGGCGGTTTGACTTATAATTTTAAACCAGAAAAATTATTACCAGCCTAAATCGGAAATAATTATTAAAGAAGTTCCCATATTATTGAAATGTTCAGTAAACCTAGGGTAGGGGAATGGCTCTAAGTCGCTCACTTGCATTAGTATAATGTAATGCAACTCCCGAGCACTTCAAAGCCGACACTTCTTTAATGTAAACTACTCTTACATGTGCGTCTAACAAAGGTCACAGGACGCGAAAGAATGTCAGTGAAGCATAAAGAGTTATATTTTGTTAAATTTATCTTAAGTTTTGCTTTAACTGATAAAACAGAACGTCATTGTGTCACATTTACAAGCAGCATAAGTTTTCAAATTTTAGAGTCCCCACTACGAAAAGTGCCACTGAAAATGGATCTATTTTTGAAGGAATAGGCACGAGAGTTGCCGGAGCCGAGGCGTCCCCGCATCTGTTCTTCCAACAGCCTGGGGCAAATCCGAAGCTTCACCCGGGTAGGCCTGTATCGCTGTCCGGAAATACGCCAGCGTGCTGCGGCCTGTTTGCGGAGCCGGCACTTGAGTTTGCGAGCGTAAACACGGCGCTACCTGTCACGTGAGTAGCGCCGCGGCCGTGTTTGCACGTAGGCTACCAGGCGGGCCGGTCGGCGCGCTCGCTCCCCGGCCGGGGAAGCCCCGAGCCGCCTCCGCGGGCGATGCCGCTGCCTCTGCGCATGCGTCAATATTTGAGACCCGGGATGAGGTTGCTGGCGACGGCGATGACGACTGTGTGCAAACACTGCGAGCTGCTGACCGCCGTGGCAGCCTCAAGCTCTCGAATGTACTTTGAAACGTCAGGCGATATGCACGTCCAAGGTTAATACGAGTTGGTACTCAAAAAATCAGGAAATTGGAATTTTTAAATGGCGACGACGATACCGAATTACGTCCTTGAATCAGTGTTGGGCGTGGCTGTTCACTAAATGGTTTGGTTAGATGGTGGTGGTCTTATTTCGAATGTTCTTTCTCCATCTTCGCGGTTTTGCGATGGGAAACTCAAAGAGCAGCGTGATAGAATGAAGGTTTGCTGTAAGCTTGGGAAAATCCTTGCAAAAACGCTCCAGATGCTAAAGGAGGCTTTCAGAGAAAACACTCTAGGTCCACCCACACACTTACCAACATCGACTTACTGTATTATAGTGCCGTCCAGCGGCATCAGGTCAGAAATGTGTTATAGAACTGAGGGATCTGATTCTGCTGGATCACTGCAACACTTTGGCAATGGAGTTTGTCAGTAAGTTATGTCACACAAGGACGTATTCTGCCAAAAGAAATGAACCTGAGAAGGGCGCGGCGAAGATTGTGCCACAACTAATAACAGACAGTCACTATCAACAACAGGTAGAAGTCTGCAGAGACTAAGACAACCGGTTAATGGATACGACACTGAAAATGAAAAGTAGTCCTCGCAATTGGTCTTTCTTCGCCTCGGCTAACAAAGAGCTCTACAAGTTAAGAGTAACATTTAGTCTTTGTTAATCTGTTTGTACGCAGTGTTTACTGTGCTGATGTTGTAAGACGTTTGAAGAAGGACGTGGTGAGAAAACATTTGCTCAAGTGACGTTCAAACGATTGGATACACCTCACTGATAATACTCGACTGCGGACGGCCTAAATGATTAATTAATTTTTACTAAGAAAGGAGAAGACATTGTTTCCCACTTTGTGTTCTCATCTATGTCGTAGTCCTCTCCAAGACGAAAATCGAGTTCATGGAGTTATGAGTTGACATAGTGGAGGAGGTTCAAGTGGAATGGCTGCGTGCGATAACACACAAACAAAGAAGAGTCCCAGGATGCATTTCAAAACTACCAGAAACGATGGATTTGTGTTTTCGCTCCCAAGGGGACTATTTTGACATTGGTGGTGCAGAGTATGCTCTAGCTAACGGCTGATACTTTCAGTTAATGTACTGCGGGAACTTTTCGACCCTACCTCGTATTCTCTGTAGATCGTTAGTAGCTGCTAAAAAACGGTTCACACCTTTGAAACTGAAAAATTTTAAAGAATCGTGAGCACAATAAAAAATCTTCAGTCATATTCAAATTTTGCAAAGTGAAAGGCAAAAGTGAAAGTAAACACTTTTCTGAATTTCGTTATTGTTACTTCAATAGTTCTTCCCACAAGGGAGCAATGTGGTTTGAGAGTGCTAATGATTTTCTGATTGACAAATTACGTTCCTATAAAAAAGTAACTTAAATTATTTCGGAAACAATAACGTTTAGTGGTTTATAAGCGCTATGTTGGAGAAATCGTAAACGGTGTTATGTTGTTTATTCTAGCAGTGGTGACACATATCGGGAGCTAAAATCTAAGGAAATCCTGTACTCATCAGGAGGCCCGACACGGAGTAATGGCGGTTTATGAATAAGACTGTCAAGTAACCTTATGTACCCTGCGGAGCGGCAACGGAGGCACTGTTATGGACTGAGCAGACATGCGTAAAATAATTGATTTGCTGATTACATGACAAAGATACTGGTGTAAGGAGACACGGGACATTTGTAAAGGAGTGCATCACTAATAAACTGGCCGAACATTTGAGAAAACTTTTTTATCATGTAGGACTGAAAATTTGTAGAACTTGCTGTGGGGGAGCTGAGCAGTGTCAGCTTGCGAATCTGCTATCCAGAAAAGTCTTCGCTCTGTCATATATTTGCCCGTTGTAATCCACCAACGAGTGCTATAAAGTCGTGCTAGAGTTGCTCGGCATGGCGCGTATGCCCGATTTAACAGCGCTGCCTGCTAAGTGCAGGCCTCAGTGTTCGTATCTCACTTTGTAGCTTTAAATATAACTGTTATAGTGCCCGTCGTGAAATTAGACGCGCCAGGGTCATCTCACCCTTTTACAGTATTGCCACTTACTGGCAGTTTCGAGTTTTATTAACAACTCCGAGAAAAGCAGGAGTAACCGCTGTTTCTAGTCTAGATGTGATGGGATACCTACCAAATGAATATTCTTGGCAGCCGTTACGAAACAAAGAACAAGTAAAGACGTAAGAATTTCCAAGAAAAAATATTTTGCATCAACCTGTGGGAAAACTCAGAAACACACTTGAACTGAAAAAAAAGAGCATCACAATGTCTATATACGCATGTGATGCATAATTTATGGTGAGAACATAATAGTATTCCTAAAGAAAAATTAAGTACCGTACGGTAAGTGAAATTGTTACACCTGTGTAACGAAAAAAACTGTCGCTGTTGAATTTGTGTTCCGTTGGACTCCGTAGAAACTTCCAGCAAGAAAATTGTTATGAAAACTACAACATTAATTTTGGTATCATATGAAATATCATGATCGTGTTATGCGACCTATGTACGCAATATATTTATAAGGGACGCCATGCGAGGCAGCACACTAATGCCTGTACGCCGCCGTCAACTGTAGGTACTTTTACAGTTATTGTCGTTGTTATAATTATTATTAGTAGTAATGTTATTATTATAACTATTAGTTGCTGCAGTTGAGGTAATTACCTTTGTTGGTTCATAGGATAATTTACTCACCCTGTCACTTCAGTCACCCAAATCATTTTAACACTAAACGTCTTATTAAAGTACTTATTCCTGAGATAACCATGATATAATAGATCTTATATGTATATTCTGAAGGAGGCAGAGGTAAAATACAGGGAGCGAAAGGCTATTTACAATTTGTACAGAAATCAGACGGCAGCTGTAAGAATCGAGTGTCATGGAAGGGAAACAGTGGTTGGGAAGGGAGTGACACAGGGTTGTAGCCTCTCCCCGATGTTATTCAATCTGTATATTGAGCAAGCAGTAAAGGAAACAAAAGAAAAATTGGAGTAGGAATTAAAATCCATGGAGAAGAAATAAAATCTTTGAAGTTCGGCGATAACATTGTAATTCTGTCAGAGACAGAAAAGGACTTGGAAGAGCAGCTGAACGGACTGTACAGGTTCTTGAAAGGAGGATGTAATATGAACATCAACAAAAGCAAAACGATAATAATGGAATGCAGTCGAATTAAATCGGGTCATGCTGCAGGAATTAGATTAGGAAATGAGACACTTAAAGTAGTAAAGGAGTTTTGCTATTTGGGGAGCAAAATAATTGATGATGGTCGAAGTAGAGAAGATATAAAATGTAGACTTCAATGGCAAGGAAAGCATTTCTGAAGAGGAGAAATTTGTTAACATCGAGTATAGATTTAAGTGTCAGGAAGTCGTTTCTGAAAGTATTTGTGTGGAGTGTAGCCATGTATGGAAGTGAAACGTGGACGATAAATAGTTTAGACAAGAAGAGAATAGAAGCTTTCGAAATGTGGTGCTACAGAAGAATGATGAAGATTAGATGGGTAGATTACGTAACTAATGAGGAGGTATTGAATAGAAATGGGGAGAAGAGAAATTTGTGGCTCAACTTGACTATAAGAAGGGATCGGTTGGTGGGGCATATTCTGCAGTATCAAAGGATCACCAATTTAGTATTGGAGGGCAGTGTGGAGGGTAAAAATCGTAGAGGGAGACCAAGGGATGAATATACTAAACAGATTCAGAAGGATGTAGGTTGCGGTAGGTACTGCGAGATGAAGAATCTTCCACAGGATAGAGTAGCATGGAGAGCTGCATCAAACCAATCTCTGGACTGAAGACCACAACAACAACATATGTATGAAAACCTGGTCCGATCTAAGAGAGGGCCTGATGGTCCCAATCATATCAGATTAAATAGAAATAAATAGAAATAAATGTTTAAAATCTTGAAATAAATAAGTAAGTAATACTTCAGTTGGACTCGAGCAAACTATATTTCATTTGTAAGCTTTTGTGAAACCGAAGGTTTATCGAAGTACAGTGTGAGATGATTGTCCTAAACAGGCGGTAACTACACTGTACAGAAAACCTTCGCTCTTGCTGCTGCAGTATCTCTAAATTCCATTATAATTTTTCGTTCACCAACACATTGTCTGAATCGAAAACCAAATGATCGGAGAAGACCAACAATGGAGTTATCTGAGGCAGAACAGTTTTTTCTCGGAGATTAACTTGTATTTCCGTAGCCTGTGGGTGCTCCTCTCTGTCGTAGGAACCAACTACAGTTCTGCGCACTAACTTCTCGTTAAAATTGTTAGATTTTGTACATTTCCATTCTCGTTTATATCCTCTTCTTGAAGAATCAAAATGCTTGGTCACATCTGGAGATTGCGGCGATGTTAAAACGAAATGCAATCTGTTCAAGAATATCACAAGGTTTTAGTGTCAGCTTCAGTACGCTCGATGCAACACTTTAGTTAACGAATCTCTTGTCGAACATACAGTTGGCGCCGGCCTCAATCACTTTTAAAGTGTGTCTGTGGCAACAAAACTGTGATGCGGACAAAGCACTGTGTTTCGCATCTGAAGACGTCACGCCGATGGTATGGCCTTCTGCTGCCTATTTTGATCACAGCCACTAGAGCTACAAAGCTGTCAGTGATCATGATTCAACTGCTTCGATGGAGACATGGTAATGTTTTTCTTTGTGTTGTAATTCGATGTGTGCGCCTTCTGGCTCTTTAAGGAAGACGCACTGCATCCGCGACCTCGGCCTGAATATCCTATAATCTGAACGATCGGGCTGTTGGCAGACCGATGACAGCTATGCGTAAAACTCTAGGAGCAGTTTACTTCATTCATTCTACAGCGAGCAGAGCACTACAGAAAATTCAATTCCATGAGCAATAGTTTTAAAACAAAACGCTTTCAGCTTTCTTGTCTACCACAGTGGAATGACTTTGTGTAGTGTGGATGGGCGTCGAAAAAATAACCTTAGCTAATATTTGCTTTTTCCCTATTATTGCATAGAGCAGTTTGATTGTGTTTTCTATATCATTTGCTAGAATGTCAAAAATTTTACGTGTTAGGTTAACACTGGTTTTGCGAGGATTAGGTACACAAGTTAATGGAACCGACAGTACTTTCATTATCAAAATATCCACGGGTATGCTGCCGGTCTATAGTGTCCAACGGGCACAATATTTCGGCGATCAAACATGTCGCCATCATCAGGTGAACTGACGGACTGAGCTCCTGTGAACGTGCCGGCACGGAGATCCGTACGCTATGGCTGCTCAGAGGGAACTGGGTTCGGTCGCGGCGGCGGCCGATTTAAATACCCTCTGCCCACGGCGCTCTCCCTCCGCCGTCCGCGCCCAGCGCCACGGTCGTGCGGTGGAACAGATTGCGACGGCGTCTGAGATGACGTCGGTGTGATGGCTCTGTCCGCCGTGGTCGTCACAACTATACGTCTGCTCGATTTACTCTTGATTAACCCGATCGCTGGTTCCCAAGCCTTGCTAAGATTATAGCCACAGTCGCGGTTTATGAGGTCGTCATTGGTGCGAATTTCGATGGCCTCTCTAACAACGCTGTCCCAGTATCTCGACGTCTGTACCAGAATCCTCGTGCGGTCATACTCCATGGCGTGATTTTCCGACAAACAATGTTCAGCGACCGCCGACTTGCTCGGATACATCAGTCGAGTGTGCCTCTGGTGTTCACGGCATCGATCCTCGACGGTACGCATCGTCTGACCAATATACGACTTGCCACATTGACACGGAATCTGGTACACGCCGGCCTTCCTCAAACCGAGGTCATCTTTGGCGCTCCCCACCAGTGCACGAGTTTTATTTGGAGGACAAAACACAGTTCCGACCCGGTGTTTCTTCAGAATGCGGGCGATTTTTCCCGAGAGTGCGCCTGTGTATGGAATAAATGCAGTGCCTACCTCCTCCCTCGTGACTTCATCCATCTCAACAGGTTGTGCTGCAGTGGCAGGGCGGAGAGCACGTTGAATCTGCCACTCTGAGTACCCATTTTTTCGAAACACAGTTCTCAGATGTTCCAATTCCTGGGGTAGACTCTCTGCGTCAGAGATAGTGCGCGCCCTATGTACTAGAGTTTTAAGTACCCCATTCCTCTGTGAAGGGTGGTGGCAGCTGTCTGCATGCAAATACAGATCAGTGTGCGTAGCCTTCCGATACACCCCATGACCTAGGGTGCCGTCAGCCCTTCTCTTGACCAAGACGGCAAGGAAAGGTAATTTACCCTCCGTTTCAGTCTCCATAGTGAATTTGATGTTGGGGTGTATGGAGTTTAGATGTGTAAGGAAGTCAAGGAGTTTATCCATACCATGTGGCCAGATGACGAACGTGTCGTCAACGTAACGGAAAAAGCAAGTAGGTTTCCATACGGATGACGACAGGGCTTCCTCCTCGAAGTTCTCCATGTACAAATTCGCTACCACCGGTGAGAGTGGGCTACCCATGGCGACTCGCTCCGTTTGTTCGTAGTATTCTCCATTAAAAAGAAAATACGTGGAAGTCAAGACATGCCTAAAAAGTTCAGTGATCTTCTCGTCAAACTTCTGACTAATCAATTCTAGTGACTCACCCAGGGGTACCCTCGTAAACAAGGAAACGACGTCAAAACTCACCATGATATCTGACTCATCCAACCTGAAGCTATCAAGGCGTTTAACAAAATCCACGGAATTACGGATGTGATGATGGCATTTACCCACATAAGGACTTAATATACCCGTCAGCTATTTGGTCAACAAATATGTAGGTGCCCTGATGTTGCTGACAATGGGGAGTAATGGTACCCCCTCTTTGTGAACCTTCGGGAGTCCATATAGTCTAGGCGGTACCAGACCTTGGGGTAACAATTTCTTAGCGTCACCCTCCGGTAAATCTGCGTCCTTGAGAAGCGCCCTCGTCTTGTTCTCCACCTTCTTTGTAGGGTCAACGCTGATCTTCCGGTAGGAACCGTCATTTAGCAGGCTCTGCATCTTATCAGTGTAGTCCTTACGGGAGACAACAACTGTAGCATTGCCTTTGTCAGCCGGTAAGACAACAATTTCAGAGCGCTCCCTCAGATCACGAATGGCCGCCCTCTCTTTACTGCTGATATTTGACTTCATCGGCTTGGAATTCGTCAACGCACGACAAGTTTCACGACGTATTTCCTCGGCTGATTCTGGCGGAAGTCGAGCTGCAACCTGTTCAACAGCACTAACAATTTCTGCGACCGGAGTGAACTTGGGGGTGGGAGCGAAGTTGAGACCTTTCTGCAAAACCGAGACCGCATCATCACTCAACACCATGCCACTCAGATTGATGACAGTCTTGCACGGAACCTGCAGGGATGGTTTGTCAAGGAGACGTGAGAACTTAGCTGTTTGACGTCCCGTAGCCTTCTTATGGGCGGAATCAGCTGACACCCAGGTGACACCATCAATCCAATCCCAGGAACAAGAAGTGAACTTACTAGCCAGTTGCAAATGTAGTTTGAGTAATTCCTGTGAGATAAACTCAAGGCTCCGGCGGGTGAATTGCACTCTCTCACGTACCAATGCGAGGCTGGCTCGTTTCTTGATTTTCTTAGCTGCTGCAGAATCGATGTGATGCATAACCTTAGCAAAATTTGGAACAACATTCTCGGAACGACATCTCTTTAGAAAGGCAAGAGTACTTAGCAAACGACATCTACGGTGGCGCAACTTTTCAAATTTCTTCATGCTGCGATACATCTCCTCCCCGTAAAGGTGTATGATTTGATTCTTGAGTTTCTCCCGGCGTATTTGATAATCAAAATATCCACGGGTATGCTGCCGGTCTATAGTGTCCAACGGGCACAATATTTCGGCGATCAAACATGTCGCCATCATCAGGTGAACTGACGGACTGAGCTCCTGTGAACGTGCCGGCACGGAGATCCGTACGCTATGGCTGCTCAGAGGGAACTGGGTTCGGTCGCGGCGGCGGCCGATTTAAATCTTGCCTTTCTAAAGAGATGTCGTTCCGAGAATGTTGTTCCAAATTTTGCTAAGGTTATGCATCACATCGATTCTGCAGCAGCTAAGAGAATCAAGAAACGAGCCAGCCTCGCATTGGTACGTGAGAGAGTGCAATTCACCCGCCGGAGCCTTGAGTTTATCTCACAGGAATTACTCAAACTACATTTGCAACTGGCTAGTAAGTTCACTTCTTGTTCCTGGGATTGGATTGATGGTGTCACCTGGGTGTCAGCTGATTCCGCCCATAAGAAGGCTACGGGACGTCAAACAGCTAAGTTCTCACGTCTCCTTGACAAACCATCCCTGCAGGTTCCGTGCAAGACTGTCATCAATCTGAGTGGCATGGTGTTGAGTGATGATGCGGTCTCGGTTTTGCAGAAAGGTCTCAACTTCGCTCCCACCCCCAAGTTCACTCCGGTCGCAGAAATTGTTAGTGCTGTTGAACAGGTTGCAGCTCGACTTCCGCCAGAATCAGCCGAGGAAATACGTCGTGAAACTTGTCGTGCGTTGACGAATTCCAAGCCGATGAAGTCAAATATCAGCAGTAAAGAGAGGGCGGCCATTCGTGATCTGAGGGAGCGCTCTGAAATTGTTGTCTTACCGGCTGACAAAGGCAATGCTACAGTTGTTGTCTCCCGTAAGGACTACACTGATAAGATGCAGAGCCTGCTAAATGACGGTTCCTACCGGAAGATCAGCGTTGACCCTACAAAGAAGGTGGAGAACAAGACGAGGGCGCTTCTCAAGGACGCAGATTTACCGGAGGGTGACGCTAAGAAATTGTTACCCCAAGGTCCGGTACCGCCTAGACTATATGGACTCCCGAAGGTTCACAAAGAGGGGGTACCATTACTCCCCATTGTCAGCAACATCAGGGCACCTACATATTTGTTGACCAAATAGCTGACGGGTATATTAAGTCCTTATGTGGGTAAATGCCATCATCACATCCGTAATTCCGTGGATTTTGTTAAACGCCTTGATAGCTTCAGGTTGGATGAGTCAGATATCATGGTGAGTTTTGACGTCGTTTCCTTGTTTACGAGGGTACCCCTGGGTGAGTCACTAGAATTGATTAGTCAGAAGTTTGACGAGAAGATCACTGAACTTTTTAGGCATGTCTTGACTTCCACGTATTTTCTTTTTAATGGAGAATACTACGAACAAACGGAGCGAGTCGCCATGGGTAGCCCACTCTCACCGGTGGTAGCGAATTTGTACATGGAGAACTTCGAGGAGGAAGCCCTGTCGTCATCCGTATGGAAACCTACTTGCTTTTTCCGTTACGTTGACGACACGTTCGTCATCTGGCCACATGGTATGGATAAACTCCTTGACTTCCTTACACATCTAAACTCCATACACCCCAACATCAAATTCACTATGGAGACTGAAACGGAGGGTAAATTACCTTTCCTTGCCGTCTTGGTCAAGAGAAGGGCTGACGGCACCCTAGGTCATGGGGTGTATCGGAAGGCTACGCACACTGATCTGTATTTGCATGCAGACAGCTGCCACCACCCTTCACAGAGGAATGGGGTACTTAAAACTCTAGTACATAGGGCGCGCACTATCTCTGACGCAGAGAGTCTACCCCAGGAATTGGAACATCTGAGAACTGTGTTTCGAAAAAATGGGTACTCAGAGTGGCAGATTCAACGTGCTCTCCGCCCTGCCACTGCAGCACAACCTGTTGAGATGGATGAAGTCACGAGGGAGGAGGTAGGCACTGCATTTATTCCATACACAGGCGCACTCTCGGGAAAAATCGCCCGCATTCTGAAGAAACACCGGGTCGGAACTGTGTTTTGTCCTCCAAATAAAACTCGTGCACTGGTGGGGAGCGCCAAAGATGACCTCGGTTTGAGGAAGGCCGGCGTGTACCAGATTCCGTGTCAATGTGGCAAGTCGTATATTGGTCAGACGATGCGTACCGTCGAGGATCGATGCCGTGAACACCAGAGGCACACTCGACTGATGTATCCGAGCAAGTCGGCGGTCGCTGAACATTGTTTGTCGGAAAATCACGCCATGGAGTATGACCGCACGAGGATTCTGGTACAGACGTCGAGATACTGGGACAGCGTTGTTAGAGAGGCCATCGAAATTCGCACCAATGACGACCTCATAAACCGCGACTGTGGCTATAATCTTAGCAAGGCTTGGGAACCAGCGATCGGGTTAATCAAGAGTAAATCGAGCAGACGTATAGTTGTGACGACCACGGCGGACAGAGCCATCACACCGACGTCATCTCAGACGCCGTCGCAATCTGTTCCACCGCACGACCGTGGCGCTGGGCGCGGACGGCGGAGGGAGCGCGCCGCGGGCGGAGGGTATTTAAATCGGCCGCCGCCGCGACCGAACCCAGTTCCCTCTGAGCAGCCATAGCGTACGGATCTCCGTGCCAGCACGTTCACAGGAGCTCAGTCCGTCAGTTCACCTGATGATGGCGACATGTTTGATCGCCGAAATATTGTGCCCGTTGGACACTATAGACCGGCAGCATACCCGTGGATATTTTGATTATCAAATACGCCGGGAGAAACTCAAGAATCACAGTTCTTTCATTGTCTACAGCCATGGAATTTAGAAGTGTTTCTTTATACAGGGTGTTACAAGAAAGTACGGCCACACTTTCAAGAAATATTCCTCATACACAAATAAAGAAAAGATGTCATGTGGACATGCGTCCGGAAACGCTTAATTTCTATGTTAGAGCCCATTTTAGTTTCGTCAGTATGCACTGTACTTCCTCGATTCACCGCCAGTTGGCCCAATTGAAGGAAGGTAATGTTGACTTCGGTGCTTGTGTTGACTTGCGACTCATTGCTCTACAGTACTAGCATCAAGCACATCAGTACGTAGCAACAACAGGTTAGTGGTCATCACGAAAGTGGTTTTGCAGTCAGTGCAATGTTTACAAATGCGGAGTTGGCAGATGCCCATTTGATGTATGGATTAGCACGGGGCAATAGCCGTGGCGCGGTACGTTTGTATCGAGACAGATTTCCAGAGCGCAGGTGTCCCGACAGGAAGACGTTCGAAGCAATTGATCGGCATCTTAGGGAGCACGGAACATTCCTGCACATGACTCGCGACTGGGGAAGACCTAGAACGACGAGGACACCTGCAATGGACGAGGCAATTCTTCGTGCAGTTGACGATAACCCTAATATCTGCGTCAGAGAAGTTGCTGCTGCACAAGGTAACGTTGACCACGTCACTGTATGGAGAGTGCTACCGGAGAACCAGTTGTTTCCGTACCATGTACAGCGTGTGCAGGCACTATCAGCAGCTGATTGTCCTCCACGGGTACACTTCTGCGAATGGTTCATCCAACAATGTGTCAATCCTCATTTCAGTGCAAATGTTCTCTTTACGGATGAGGCTTCA
The DNA here is from genome assembly GCF_023864345.2 of Schistocerca serialis cubense. Lineage (NCBI taxonomy): Eukaryota > Metazoa > Arthropoda > Insecta > Orthoptera > Acrididae > Schistocerca > Schistocerca serialis. The sequence goes on along the minus strand of NC_064644.1, from coordinate 316,609,653 downwards.
TTCCAACGTGATCAATTTGTAAATTTTCACAATCAACATGTGTGGGCTGACGAGAATCCGCACGCAATTGTGCAATCGCGTCATCAACACAGATTTCTGTGAAAGTTTGGGCAGGTAATGTTGCTGATGTCTTGATTGGGCCCCATGTTCTTCCACTTACGCTCAATGGAGCACGTTATCATGATTTCATACGGGATACTCTACCTGTGCTGCTAGAACATGTGCCTTTACAAGTACGACACAACATGTGGTTCATGCACGATGGACCTCCTGCATATTTCAGTCGAAGTGTTCGTACGCTTATCAACAAAAGATTCGGTGACCAATGGATTGGTAGAGGGGGACCAATTCCATGGCCTCCACGCTCTCCTGACCTCAACCTTCGTGACTTTCATTTATGGGGGCATTTGAAAGCTCTTGTCTACGCAACCCCAGTACCAAATGTAGAGACTCTTCGTGCTCGTATTGTGGACGGCTGTGATACAATACGCCATTATCCAGGGCTGCATCAGCGCATCAGGGATTCCATGCGACGGAGGGTCGATGCATGTATCCTCGCTAATGGAGGACATTTTGAACATTTCCTGTAACAAAGTGTTTGAAGTCATGCTGGTACGTTCTGTTGCTGTGTGTTTCCATTCCATGATTAATGTGATTTGAAGAGAAGTAATAAAATGAGCTCTAACATGGAAAGTAAGCGTTTCAGACACATGTCCACATAAACACCCTGTATATGCGTAGTTATCCATATATGTGAACACTAAGTTACGCCCTATTCTGATTGTGTCTTTTGTGTTGGTATTAATTATTATAGGCACCTGCTCTATGGTAAGTAATCTAAAGATAGTGCCTTTCGTAACAGGAATATTTCAGTTATGAGTGCACTGGAGGTTTTCAATTATGAGTCCACTCTTGTTCCATACTTATGCGAATGACCTTTCCGCTTGACATTGAACAAAAAAGATTGCTACTTTCTGCAGACGATACTAGTGCTACAATAAATTTTCCAAAAGAACTATGAAGTAGATCTCAAAAACGCGACTTCCTCTAATTATTGAAAACGTAGTATATTAACTTCTGCACACAACTAGACCCGTACCAATAACTGACGTAGCACGTGAGCAGGAGTCGATAAATATGGTTCAATGCTATAAATTTTTGGATGTTCATATTGATGATAACTAAAACTGAAGAAGAATATTACTGATCCTCTCAAACAATTAAGTTCAGCCACTTACGTTCTTCATGTAATTGCTGATATTCAATACAACAGAATTAACCTGCTGATATATTTGTCGTACATCCACATATAATATCCTACGGAATTATTTTCTGGGGTAATTGATGACTCTACTCGTTGCTCAAAATCAAGCAATAAAAATAATATGTGATGCTTACACAAGGACGTCACGTGGGTATCTCTTCAAGATGCTAGGTATTTTCACTGCTCCGCCCTGTTGCGTATATTCGCTAGTGAAATTTGTGATAAAAAATCCATCACAATCTGAGATGAACAGTTGTGTCCATACTTACAACACTAAGGGGAAAAATGACATTGTCCACAATTAAAGCCGTCAGTGGCTCATAAAGGAGTTCAATATGCAGCAAAAAAGTTTTTTCGTCATTTTCTCACTACCTTAAAATGTCTGGCAGGAAGGAAAAAAGTTTTAAATCTAACTTAAAATCTGTTCCCATGGACAACTCCCTCTACGCCATTGTCGAATCCCTGTTTAAAAACTTAAAAACTAATAGACAGACAAAATATGTTTTTAAGTACAGACGCATAAGAAAGACAAAAAATGTTAACTAACGTTATCACTGCTGAAGTTTACATGTCCTGTAAACTGAACGTTCCGCATCATTTCGAGGGAAGAATTACCTAAATGAACCGTCTAACTGACTGTCAAACTCAAGTTAGATGTCTATATGCCAATACATTAGCAGCAGAAAGGAGAACAGCGAGAAACTTAACATCAGGATTGATAATCACGAAGTAGATGAAGTTCAGGAATTCTGCTACTTGAGCAACAAAATGACCTATGACGGACGGAGCATGGGGAACATAAAACACAGACTAGCACTGGTAAAAATGCCATTCATGGCCAAGAGATGTCTACCCGTATCAAACATAGGCCTTCATTTGAGAGGGAAATTTCTGAGAGTGTACGTTTGGAGCACAGCATTGTATGGTAGTGAAACATGGACTCTGGGAACCGAACAGAAGAGAATCGAAGCATTTGAGATGCAGTGCTGCAGGTGAATGTTGAAAATTAGGTGGACTGTTAAGATAAGGAATGAGGAGGTTCTGCGCAGAATCGGAGAGGAAAGGAAAATGTGGAAAATACTAATAAGGAGAAGGGACAGGATGGTAGTACATCTGTTAAGATAATAAGGAATGACTTTCATGGTATTAGAGGGAGCTGTAGAGAGAAAAAAACTGAACAGGAAGAGATTCGAATACATGCAGCAAATAATTGTGGACGCAGGTTGCAAGTGCTACTCCCAGGTGAAGAAGTTGGCACAGGAGAGGAATTTGTGGCTGGCTGCATCAAACCATCCAGAAGCCTGATGTCTCAAAAAACCTTAATAGTCATTGTATTTATTGTTATCATCTTTCATGAATCCATGAGATCTGATTCAACATTCTGAAAGCGTTATTGGCATTTACAGCTATGTATTACTAAAACGCTCTATGCGACGTGTGAGCCTGAATTTGTCTACTTTCATATTTTTTATTGTGTACGTTTTATGTGTTTCCATATTTTATGAAGGTTTTGCAAAAATTGTATTTACCATGCACGGAAAGTTTAATGATCTGGAATAGTCGTAAAATTGCTTTATGATACCAGGTAGTGCGTACATCAAGACTGTAGGGGCTAGCTGCTTATTGTAAATTGGATGCATTGATGCACGTTTCACAAATTCTTTTAATGCCTGTGGGGCACATAAGTGTATTTATTATGTACTTGAGTTATGCTTGACGATAAAAATTTTATTGTGTTTCGTAAAAAGCTGCTGAAGATGATGTTACTGTGCAAATTTTTGGGAATTTTGTTTAATGGGAATTAGGAGGTGGTCCAAGAGACGCTTCTGTTCCCAACGTTTTAGATAGCAGTTTAAGGCTTGAATAAGTTCGTCAGATCGGGATGCGGATAAACATTACGTCCGCTGCGAGGATAATGATAAACATCCTCGCAGCAGAAGGTCGTGACGGACTCAGACGACTGCTTAAGGTCGCTGAGTTCCACCGATTTGTGTTGTGGGACATCTAGTAGCGAAGACTTAGTGCTAAGCAAGCAACCAGTGCCCTGTCCCGAGGCGGTTAATTCATCAGCGAACACGAAATAATGGCGATGTTGTCGTCTGCTTAAATATTGTGCCCAGTTGACACTGAAATACGGCCGCACCCCCGTGAATTCTTCCGCCTTGAATTAAGCAGGGAGAAACTAAAAATAAAATTATGAAACGTTAAATAGCTTCTCGGTGTTTATTATGATGGAGATATACATTAGGTATTGGCGGAGTGTGAAACTGGTAACATTCTGGGTCCGTCAGTGAGGCATCTTAAGCTGACTGAGACTTGTCACTTGAAGTCAATAGGCTATGAGCCCGGTTCTCGTTGATCCACTCCGGTTTCTCTTCTCGTCTTCAACAACAACATGATAATACTGCCACATAGACGGAACCGGTGCATTCCAGAAACAATACTGCACTTGTAAGGTTCACCTGTTGGAACAAAAAAGTAATACTTGCTAGTTCACCTCGCTACAGTCGTAGAGGAAATATTAGGCTGATACTGGAAGATTTTAGATTTTTAATTTGTTTATTTACATCATCTACCAGTAACCGTAAGGTTTTATTTCTATGTGCGAAGTATTTGTCAAAATCCGAAGAATACATGTAAGTTGAAGGCGACATTGTACGTGAAATTTGTTGAAGTTTGACATTTTCTGTTTTCTACTTCATAATTTACTTTGGACTTCCCTGGACATTTTGGTATACAATACATTAAAATCAGACAATTGTCAGACCTTCAAACAATATTTTGAATGTTGATTTGTAACTGTCAAATTTCTCGGCTACGCATATATTTATACAGTTCAGCAGTCATATCTTGGAAACTACACAGTCTAGAAGGCTGTGCATTGCTTTGTTTGTACCTACTACAATGTCTCAGAAGCTGGCATTAGGAATAAACAAATCAGTCGTTTCATTCTGATACTAGTTTTCGTTAAAAGTAGTGTGGTTATTAGTTAATTTTGTAGTAAGCTAACTTCTATTGTTTTTTATACATAAATAAAATAACTAAGCGTAAAAGTAACTTCAAGAAACACAAATTTGTGGATAAGTATTTGAAAATACGTGTGCTAGCAGTGAAGGAAATCAAGATAATGTTTCTGAAGCGACCAGGCCCCCTCGTGTATCGAAAAGGGAAGTAACTTTACACATAAACATTCTCTTCCTTTGGCGGTAAAGGAGGCAATCAAACATATTAACAGAGATTTTGCAAATCCTGACGCAGAATGTGAATGAGTCCAATAATGTTGTGTGTTGCCGTATGCCTAAAAATGTATTTGTTGGCCCTACGACTCTAGTGATAGCAATGTCTGATGCTTTAATAACTTTTAATGGTAGGAACTAGGAATGAGTTAAGATTCTGGGAACTGTATGAGCTTCATTTACGTGAAGCAGAGTTAGCTGCTCAGCAAATGACGAAAGTATTATGATGACGACGTGCGACACGTTGCTAATGTTGACTGGTGTCCAATGCTAAATAGAAACATATAAATCACAGCAGGTTTGTCAGTAACGTCAATAAGGTGCTGGCTGCATGGTGGGGATGTCCAACGACTGAAATAATTAGAAGTCATTGGTAAAAAATTATATATATATATATATATATATATATATATATATATATATATATATATATATATTGTACTTAACTGGTTGCACAGGGTCCTTCTTGCCTATATACATATAATTATAAACAGATAGCCATTGTGGCATCACTTAGGCCATACGTTACTAAGAGCCTTGTTAGTGGTTGATTCCTGTCAGCTGAAGGTTATGCTACTTTACTACTTGACGTCCCGGGCAAGAGTGGACGAGAGCTCGCTAGAAACTTGATACAAGCCGCGGAGCGGCTCTAGCGGCGCTGGTCGCGACTCGCGGGACCAACGATACTAATACGGACAGTGGTCGATAGCTGCAACCCCTAACAAGCGCGGTATCGAACGCTGATAACACAGAGAAAAGCAAGAAAGAGAAGGAGGAGGCAAGCACTGGGCTGTTGGGACACTGAAGAGGACATAATGGGCCAGGGCAATTCTAGTGCAAAAATGACACAGAAATGTAAGTCCGTATAAGAATTTGTGATAAAAAAACCTCACTACTTCTGAAGTAAATTTTTTTTGTAATAAATGACCCGTTTTCTAAAAAAATACTGATGGTTGAGACTTGAAATTTTCAAATGGTTCAAATGGCTCTGAGCACTATGGGACTCAACTGCTGAGGTCATTAGTCCCCTAGAATTTAGAACTAGTTAAACCTAACTAACCTAAGGACATCACAAACATCCATGCCCGAGGCAGGATTCGAACCTGCGACCGTAGCGGTCTTGCGGTTCCAGACTGCAGCGCCTTTAACCGCACGGCCACTTCGGCCGGCTTGAAATTTTCACAGCGTGCCAAGTGTGAGATTCGACACATATGGAACTAGAATAATTAAAATATCCTGAATTGTTTTGTTTTTATGTTCATTTATGAACAAACCTCTATCATCGAATTGAGTGAAAAAAAGGGATAATATGTCCCGCAATACAATTTCAAAAATAATTCTAGTTCAGTGTACCTAGAAAGGTGCTTTCAATGATTATGAAAAATCGTAAGTTGGTGTCCTAAAAAGTTTCCAAGATAATTGGTCACAAAATTCGATAATGTAACATTCGCGCCATATGAAATACAATGTCGCCTAAAAAGTTAACAGAGCATAATCAGTTGAGGAAGTCTTATGTAAAACATATAAGTCTGCCCATTGTATCAGACAAGTGGTCATTAATCTGATATAGCTCACCTTTAAGTTAGCGGTCTACAACTTACGCTCTTAGAACAGGCTGTGCAAGAACTCCGTACACGGGACAACAGAACTTTTAAATAGTCCAAAGTGAACCCCCCTTATAATGATGAGGTGAGAATATTTCTTTTTTCGCTCTTTATTTTATGTTAGTACTAGCTCGTATTCTCCGCATGAAACGTGTGCATGCGCATGTACTCCTTTGTGCACGTGCTGTAGGAGGACTGGTTCATTTGAAAGTATCTACGAGAACACGAGGAGTCTGAGTGAATCTCACAGCTTGGTCGACCTGCCCTCTGGATGTCTCCCCTCTTCCATGCCGCCGAGCAAGGGCGAGTGATTTATTTCCCGGCCAGCTTCCAACTGCTCTCCGGCTGCGTTATTCGTTTCAATTAAGGCGAAGCAATGGATAACCGTGAAGCGGAAGCATTCGTATGAAATAACAATTTATTCTCCTACTGCATTCTCCTTCCGCAGAAAACATTTCAGTAAATATATGTTTGGCTTCATTGAATACAAAGGCATATTTATCCGAGTGGAAATTTATGGCTCTCTAATATACAGTCTCAATTAATTTCCCGACAACGAAATCTTTTCCTTTTTTCATTATGTAGCCTTCCAGCAGGAAACTGTCAAAGAAAAGATGTTCATGGTTTTCGTAACGACTGAGAAATTGCGAAGCCCTATCGTTTTGAGATACATGTTTAAATCTACATTCCTATTAAACTGGATTGATGAGGTAAAGAATGTGGAGGTTCTCAGCTGAATTGGCGAAGAGATGAATATAAGGATAATACTGACAAGAAGAAGGGATGTGATGACAGGTCATGTGTTAAGACATCGGAGTATAACTTCTATGGTACTAGAGGAAGTCGTGGAGGGTAAAAACACTAGGCGAAGACAGAGGATGGAATATATTCAACACATAAATGCGGACGCAGGGGGAAAGTGATACACAGAGATGAAGCAGGAGACGCATTCGTGGAGGGCCGCGTGAAAAAAAGAAAAAATAAGAGAGGAACGAAATCATCGGTTAGCGCATATCGCGAAGTCAAAAACAGATACTGAATTCCTGCAGCATCGATATAGAATATGGTTGTCCAGGGCAGTCCAAAGACTTCTTTAGTCTGGGCAGTACTGACACAAAATGTAAGACAAAATAAACCTCGACATCTCCATCTATCCCCCATCTACCAAGACTACACATGGCCCTGCAGCACTAGACTTGAAAGTGGCACACGTAGGTGACAGTATATTTCGATAATGTGGGCAACTCAGGCAAGCACCAGTAGGAGCGTTCTACTAGTCAGTGTCCTTGACGATATAAACCCTCACCTTGATCACAGAGCCATTTGAGAACCGGTAAGTGAACGTCTTCATCACTTGAAAATCCGTATCACCTCCCCCCCCCCCCCCTCCACCTCTCCTACATTCCTCCCACCCTCACTAAATGTTCTTTTAGCTTTCAGTGAAAATGGAAATCGCATGCTGCAAGATATGGACATCCAAACAGAGCTCGCCAGTTCTATCGGCCGTGGTGACTTTGTTAGCACCATTTCACTACGTATGGAAGTGACACTGAATTGGTCCACGTAGCTCCAGAATTTCACGGTGAGACTGTGTGCACTTTATTCGTTTTTCCGACGATGTGATGTCCCGCGTACTATTTTTATGGACGATGTTACCAGCTGTCGCTCCGTTTCAATCGCACACATGTGTTATCCTTACCACAGCAGACCTGTTTGCAGGAGATAAGGAACATCGAGTACCATCTGACAACGCGCCAATCTTGCTGCGGAATAGCGTGTGTGCCGGCCGCGGTGGCCGTGCGGTTCTGGGCGCTACAGTCTGGAACCGCGGGACTGGTACGGTCGCAGGTTCGAATCCTGCCTCGGGCATGAATGTGTGTGATGTCCTTAGGTTAGTTAGGTTTAAGTAGTTCTAAGTTCTAGGGGACTGATGACCTCAGATCTTAAGTCCCATAGTACTCGGAGCCATTTGAACCATTTGAATAGTGTGTACGCATAAAATCTTCAATATGCAATTATATATCTTAGTAATTTGGAACCTGTTTACGTTTTATAACCTTAAAATGTACAAAAAGGCATGTATTTAGTGAGTGCTCTCGCTGAAGAGTTTCAGCGTGGCAAAAAACAGCGGACAATGGAATCAACTAAGAAGACAAGAAGGGCAAAGAAATTACTACAAAAGAAAATGTGCTTTGCAATCGACAGTATAAGGTGGAACGTCGTGTCCATAGTGGTCTACGAGGTATGGATGGCAAACCCTAAGTACTTTAATTAGTATTCAGTAGATGTGTTGACTCATCTACTGCCTCGTTTCATTCTATTACTTAATCCCAAAATTTGCTGACAAATAAAACGCACATTTCTTTTTCCTTTCAGTGAAGCTTTATTACAACTTTGAAAGCAGTTATTCTGCACTGACATCCGCATTATGCTCTTGCAAAGAGATACTCTACAGCCGCTCACAGCAATATGCTCCGGTGCTGAGTACGAACTGAGTGCCGGATTCAATTTTCGTGTCGAGCAGAGGACCACTTTGGCGAGCCCAGCACTTGACTGCCTGCTATTCTGACAGAGTGGGATTTCATAAAGTGCTTCAGTAGCATCCTTTCGAAAATAAAATCTGCAGAGCTCAACTGAGAGGTACCACTTGACTAAGGCAAAACTCTTTAAATGTGGATATACAGTCACACTACATTCATCAACATGATGCATGGCAATTACAAGCAGCTGTCTGGAATATTATTCCCACACGTGTAGTTGAACACTTCGGTAGCATACTAACAAATTCTGTGTTACTCATCCCCATCACACACTTACGGATACAGGTGTTACTCAGTCATCTCCATCTGTAGGTTCTCGTAGAGAAAATAAACATTTTATTACTGTGCACTTTAGGTATTAAACGATGTATTTATTGAAGAATTAATGCGTTTCATGTGCTTTGGATTATGTGAAATATTGCTTCAGATATGTCATTTATCATTGGCAACAGGCTAGTTTTAAAATTTCTTTCTTGATAGTTGCCACCTGATATTTTCAAATCATATCATCCCTTAGTTCTGTGATGTCCACATCCATAAAATGACTTTATCAGGCCAGTGCCTGTCACATAGCGAGAGCAATCGGTTACTCTGCCTTCAAAGGTGGTCAGTGCTCATCATTGTATATCCCATGTCTGAATGCTTTTCCGGTAATGGTTTTCCACTTACATAAAGAGTCTGCGAGGAGACATTTCAAACGCTGTGGGCAGAGCGTCTGGCGATTGACAGAAGTAATAGCTTTCAAAGTTAATTATCTTAACAGAAATCGGATGAAAAGTTTCGAAAACATTTCCACATCGCTTGTACGTAGTAGGATTGAGAGAATCTCGGTTATGGGTACTGCGTCGTCCGATCAAAAACCAGCGAGGGCCCAAGCACCACAGACGCAAGCAATGCGGGCTGGCGCCAGTGCCATAGAGACTCGCCACTTGCGCGAGTTCCACCAGCGCCACAGGCGGCGCTGAGGATGAAGATATCGACTTCGCCCCGGCCAATTGCCGGCCGCGTACAATCCGCCAATGAGCGGACGACAACAGACAGAGGCCTACTCGGGAGATAGAAGAGCAGGTCTCGCCCACTTGCTTATAAATCATCGCCCAGGGCTGACTCAGACAGGGAAAGTCGTTTAGTGAACTGTTAGAAGTGAACCGACAGTTGTAAATTGCATTTCCTATGTGCTGTGAAGTTTACCTACGATTTTGCACTTAGCCATTGAGGGCCGTTTTTGTGTTATAAGGCAAGCAGTGTTGCAGACTCATATTTCAACAAGTCACCAGGATAAGTAAACCTTGCTAACTCATTTGTGTGACTTTGTTACTAATTTGTTGGAGTGTTGTACAATCTTCGTTCTCCTAATCTGTTACCTGACCCTGGGCGGCGCTGAGGATGAAGATATCGACTTCGCCCCGGCCAATTGCCGGCCGCGTACAATCCGCCAATGAGCGGACGATAACAGACAGAGGCCTACTCGAGATATAGAAGAGCAGGTCTCGCCCACTTGCTTATAAATCATCGTCCAGGGCTGACTCAGACAGGGAAAGTCGTTTAGTGAACTGTTAGAAGTGAACCGACAGTTGTAAATTGCATTTCCTATGTGCTGCGAAGTTTACCTACGATTTTGCACTTAGCCATTGAGGGCCGTTGTTGTGTTATAAGACAAGCAGTGTTGCAGACTCATATTTCAACAAGTCACCAGGATAAGTAAACCTTTCTAACTCATTTGTGTGACTTTGTTACTAATTTGTTGGAGTGTTGTACAATCTTCGTTCTGCTAATCTGTTACCTGACCCTGGGGCATAGCTGTGTAATAGTGGCAGGGAGAAATTGTGTTATCGGTGTACTGCACGAGAAGCCGTTTCATGAACTCACAGACTCGGCCTGCAGTGACAAAAGCGATGGGAGTGTGTTTGTCCTTAGGATAATTTAGGTTACGTAGTGTGTAAGCTTAGGGACTGATGACCGTAGCGGTTAAGTCCCATAAGATTTCACACACATTTGAACAATTTTTGATTTGATAACAGTGGCAAATCGGCCTCCACAGCAGTTGCGATGAGGCCTTTACAAAACTGGCGACGAGGGTTTACAAAAATAGGTATTAGTGTGAATCGTTTATACTACCACTGGTGGATACAGAAGTTCTCCTCCCAACGTCGGTTTCAGCGTTGCTGTCAAGCCAAAACTGCGAATCGTTTAACAATGTAAATATGTATAATCTAACTGTTCAGTGGCTGTACAAGATACGTAATATTTTGTATGATGCTACAGTGTAGTTACATTATCTTTAGTTTCCAATATCGTCACGTACCAGTCGCCTATTCACGTTCCAATTGTTTTGCAAACAGTAGTTAAGAATGTTGTGGTACATAAAATAGATACTAAGAAATGTACACTACTCTACAAAACTTAAGAACGAGATAGATAAAGAAACATAATGCAACCCAGGAAAGGAAGTGCAGGAGCGTCCCGTCAGAGTGGTGCACAGAAAGTTGGACATGACATGGATTCAGATCAGTGTGACTGTAAAGCCAAAATGGGGCTGGTCACCATGCACGAAGTAGCTAAAGTAACGGGAAAGACGTGTGTGCCAAGAAGCGAGCAGTTATGGTGAACTGCGGAGGTGTTCTTCTTTACAGCATGTCCCAGAGACTCCACTTGAATGACACCACAGGGGGGGAAGAATCGTAGGCAGTGCAGCCCTGGTGTTTCGTATTGCTCACACTATTGCTTGCCTTGCATGGGTTCCAAACGACAGCCGCTGCTGTCCAAAGGAGAGGAGGTGATCGCCCACGGTCAACCACAGTAGCAAGTAACCATTACACCGACGTCAATTGGCATGTGCAGTGGCAACCACTTTGGAAAGTACTGCATGGCTCATAATCTCGCTCTCCACAGTGGCACGGTGACTGACTGGTGGGGATCTCTTTTTCGGACAACCAGTGCGTTGCCTTCTGTTGAGACCCGCGCATCGGCGGCGTCGTTTGCGGTTCTGCCAAGAGAATAGGACTGGACCAGTAAGGAGTGGGGTCGTGTGCTCTTCTCGGATGAGAGCAGATTGTCTGAGTAGTGATTCGGGACTTACCCTCATATGGCGAGAGGTGGTAACGCGAGGAACATTTTTGAACATGATCTTTCTGCTGGTCAAGGTGCTGTGGTGCAGCGAGACACAATTTTGCATGTGCGTACTGACCTGCAATGGACATGGTTCTCTCACTATTCAACGTTATTGTGACTCTGTAGTCCTTTCCATGTGCGTCTTTCCAAGCGTACATTCGGCCATGACTTAATTTTTATGGACCCGTGACCTCATCGTACACCGAACGTGGAGGAGCTCTTGGAGTGAGAGGATATTCGGCGAATGGAGTGTCCCGCCAGTTCCGCCGACTTAAATTCCATCATGCACGGATCTGATGCACTGGAGAGACGTATTGTAGCTCTTCAACATTCAACAGTGACCATCCAACAGCTGTCAACCACGTTGGTGGAAGCATGGAACGCCCTATCATAAGGAATCCTTGTCAGTCTCGTGGCTTGCGAAGCTTGCACTGTTGCCGTGCTGATTACACACACTATTTGGAACCATGTTACGCCTACTATGTATTTAATCTTTTTACGATCACAACGTACGGTGACCAGTGTAATTATTGTCTTCCAACACAGGCGTCATTTCTGTTGGTATAATTGTGTATTTCTCCCGATACCTATCGTAATACAATAAAATAGTTTTCATCGAACGACGTTGCGTGGCAGTGACAAATCATGCGAAAGCTACTTTCGCCATAAGGTTTTCTCGCCAGTGTAAAGGAGTAGACAAAAAGTGGAATACATGCACGATCATAACTGCAGATGCCAGGCAAGTCTGCAAGATGCGTTGTGCTTTTCATTACGAATATCCTCGATACGTCAGAACTACCAATCGTGATAGGAACAGCACTCTGTTGTTTTGAGTGAATTATGTCGCTGCTAAGTGAATTCGAACGTGAGCAGATTGTTGACGCTCATATGGCGTGCGCCTCCATTACTAAACGAGTCAAAGTGTCTGTTACTTCAAGAGGCAACATACTGAACATTTATGTCGCGTGCCGGGGGATAGGAATAGCGTCATCCGCTAATTAACAACATGGGAAAAGTATATGAAGAGTATTAGTGACAGTCTTTGAAAAGTCGTTGCACAACTAAACACGGCTCTCGCGAACTCTGTAAGCACCGTAAAACACGAAGTAAACTTCATATGCAGGAAATTGTCAGGTGAGCTGGAATTCCAAAATCATTCATAAGTGATACACTACTGGCCATTAAAATTGCTACACCCAGAGGATGACGTGCTACAGACAGGAAGAGGACAGGAAGAAGAGACAGTGATATGCAAATGATTTGCTTTTCAGAGCATTCGCACAAGGCTGGCGCCGGTGGCGATATCTACAACGTGCTGACATGAGGAAAGTTTCCAACCGATTTCTCATACAAAAACAGCAGTTGACCGACGTTGTCTGGTGAAACGTTGTTGTGATGCCTCGTGTAAGGAGGAGTAATGCGTACCATCACGTTTCCGACTTTGAGAAAGGTTGGATTGTAGCTTATCGCGATTGCGGTTTATCGTAACGCGACATTGCTGCTCGTGTTGGTCGAGATCCAAAGAGTGTTAGCAGAATATGGAATCAGTGGATTCAGAAGGGTAACACGGAACTCCGTGCTAGATCCTAACGGCCTCGTATCACTAGCAGTCGAGGTGACAGGCATCTTATCCGCATGGCTGTAACAGATCGTGCGGCCACGTCTCGATCCCTGAGTCAAATGAATACAGAAAATGTTCGACTGCGGCCCAGGCCACTCACATTCTCCACATCTCTAACCCATTGAAAACGTCTGGTCAATGTTGGCCAAGCAACTGCTCGTCACAATACGCCAGTCACTACTCTTGACGTACTGTGGTATCGTGTTCAAGCTGCATGGGCAGCTGTACCTGTACACGCCATCCAAGCTCTGTTTGACTCAATGCCCAGGCGTATCAAGGCCGTTATTACGGCCAGAGATGGTTGTTCTGGGTACTGACTTCTCAGGATCTATGCACCCAAACTGCGTGAAAATGTAATCATATATCAGTTCTCGGATAATATATTTGTCCAGTGAATACCCGTTTATCATCTGCATTTCTTCTTGGTGCAGCAATTTTAATGGCCAGTAGTGTATGTATGCCCGAAACAGGAATACATAGTACTGAATTCATAAAAGTTAGCTATGTAACAGTGGAAGAAGGTCATTTGATCGGATGAGTTTTGTTTCTCACTGTTTCAAATATCTGGCCGAGCTTGTGCGTCAAGAAACATTGAGGAAGTAGGGGGAGCGGGATTTTGTTTTATCAGATCTATAAATAAAAAGTTTGTTCCCCACTGGCAACGCTATTTCCAAGGCGACAGGGCCCTCTTCAAACAGCTCGCATCGTCCTGACCCGGTTTTGTAAGCACGAGGATGTATTGTATGTCCCCTTGATCACCGTACACTCCAGATCTCAATGTAACTGAGCCATTGCGGTTTACTTTTGTTGAGAAGGATGCTTGATCGCTGTTCGTCCGATCCTTGATCTTGAAAACAGCTTCCAGTCGTCTCGGAATGGACACATACGCCTCCCATATAGTTTACGAGGGAATCTTACGCCGCTTTTCCAGCAAAACAGCAGCAAGATCCGGTAACGCTGAAGTCATCGTTACCTGACCTTGGGGCTATTTTGCAGTAAAAATGACACAAGAGCCGTTGGAAACGATGCACGACCTGTATTTAGTTATTTGGAGACGACTGAAAGCTGTTTTAGATCTCAAAGAATTTTTCTACTTCGTATTACGCATGATAATGCGTTGTGTTTTTTGGCATTTCCATGTCTGTCGACCCTTGCGTATAAAGTACATGAGAAAACAGCAAATATTTTACCTTATAAATGTTGTTTTTGTCGTATTCAGTCCAAAGACTGGTTTCATACAGCTCTCCATGCTACTCTATCCTGTGCAAGCCTCTTCATCTCCGAGCAACTACTGCAACCTAACGGATGAAAAAAAAAGGAGAAACTGTGTTTAGACAGCGTCCAAGCACTTGGTATTAACGGCTCCGACGTAAATGAGACACATCCATTCTTCTGGAGATACTGATGAATATATTTTCATCGAAACATGTTATCTCAAGTTGGTAAATTTACAACTATTTAAACAATTGCATCCAATATGTACCATACTTTTTCGTGATTCTGCAAAGACTGCTTTAGCAGCCATCTATTTATAGGCACCACTGCTTTCGCACAATTTTAGCTGCATCATAAGAAGGAATAAAATCGTCATCTTCCGATCGACAAACAAAAGAAATAAATAAAAGGTAAAAAGAGGGATGACACAGCATTCATAGTCAGCAGTATTTCGTGATTCTTTCCACATACCATCGTTCTTCTTTCTTTCATTTATTTTGCTTGTACTTAGTCCTGCAGTTTTTACAGGGTCGGCAGGGTTACAATCGGATTTGGCATGGTTAATACGAAGGGTTGGCCAGATGCCCCTCCTGCCACCAGCCCGTATCCCCCAGGACGGAATCAGTGTACCCCAACTGTCTGTGTCTAGTGTAAATCGTGAAATAGTGCGAACGTGTTGCAAATGTCTGCGCATCGTGGGGACCAGACCGGTATTCACCTAGTGATATGTGGAAAACCACATAAAAACCAAATCCAGGCTGGCCAGCACACTGTCCCTCGTCGATAATCCGCCTGGCGGATTCCATCTGGGGCCGGAGCGCCTACTCGAGTCCTGGAAGCAGCGCATTAGCGCTCTCGGCTAACCTTGTGGGTATTGCCACATGCCATAATTAGTGAATGAACGGCCCGCGTCCATAGCATTACAGATCAAAAGTTCCCTTGTCGGTTGAGATGTTCGAAGTGGGCGTCAGCTCCCCCGCCTCCCACGCCCCGCTATATTGCCGTCTGGATAGAGTATTCATATGATTGACAGTCACGAAATTACTCTAGATGAAAGATCAGATAGCGTCATATAACGGGTTTACATACCTGATTAAAATTCTGTAGCGGACGAAATGCCAAGCCCACATCTTCGAAATTCGGTTGCAACGCTTTGCCATCTCAACTGTGTGGTCGCCAATCACTAACAAATAGAAATGGTCGCGGACCCAGCACCTCACCTCAGCCTCTTCTGTTTTCTAACTCGTGTACTTTGGCAGAGCGCACCCGAAAACGTAGAAGATGGCTCTGAGCACTATGGGACTCAACTGTTGTGGTCATAAGTCCCCTAGAACTTAGAACTACTTAAACCTAACTAACCTAAGGACATCACAAACATCCATGCCCGAGGCAGAATTCGAAACTGCGACCGTAGCGGTCGTGCGGTTCCAGACTGTAGCGCCTTTAACCGCTCGGCCACTCCGGCCGGCCGAAAACATAGAATTACATGAAATGCGAACGTGAAGAAATCCTAGTTAAAGATCCTACAGGCATCCAATAAAGTGATATATACTCCCTTTCTTACTGATGTGTCAGCTTTTTAATATGTTATGCAGTGCTGTCCATTTGACAACCTATACCTGCATATAACTAGTGTCCCTAAAACTGAAAGTGTTCTGTATTGAACGCCTGAGAGGCCTATTCGTCCTCGCAAGACAGGTTATAAACCCCGTAATTATACCGAATTTCTGATTTGACAGAATTTGTAGCATTGTTTCTTCCACTTTGATTGGCAGTTTTGCGTATTTCGCCCCTCTTTCATCTGCATACTGTTAAATTATTAATCAGGACACAATGGTTCAAAACAGGTTCAAATGGCTCTGAGCACCTTGCGACTTAACTTCTGAGGTCATCAGTCGCCTAGAACTTAGAACTAATTAAACCTAACTAACCTAAGGACATCACACAAATCCATGCCCGAGGCAGGATTCGAAGCTGCGACCGCAGCGGTCGCTCGGCTCCAGACTGTAGCGCGTAGAAGCGCACGGCCACTCCGGCCGGCCAGGACACAATGAAAATGTTTTCGTGTTATATGCCATACATTTATTGTCAGTTGAATTCCTTGACCCTTTGTGTTGATGGATGTGAGTATAGTTTCCGTGATACGCCCGGTGAAGGTTCTGTTGCTCGTGAAGGAACAATCGAGCGTTATCAACACTTGATGTACACAGATGTTGAAAATAGTCCTCGCTCTCCTGGAAACAGCTGCAAGCAAACTGCGAAAATGGGCTCTCTCTTTCGATGGCTGTCAACTAAGACTTCGAGCCTGGCCTCCGGCAGTTTCCTGTACATTTTATTCCGCACAAGTAAGACAGGGACAATATACTCGTATTTGTGTCCATACGTATTATAAAAATGGTTTTACGTATCTAGGTATGTGTATATCTATGTTCTTCATCTTCTTCAAAACAATTCGACTGACTTCAACCAGGTACAAACTCTAGGGACTGGTCGTGAGAGCTAGAGGAGGCCGACATGCACGCGTTTAAGCTCACGCAAACTGGCGTGAGGTCAGGAACAGGACAATGTAATTAATATAGCCAATAAGGTACGTTGCTGCTGGAATACTTAACTTTAATCCATAATTGGTGTACATCGCTCTTGACGGTACATGTTTTACAATCTCAATATTAACTGGTAATGGCGCCTTGCTAGGTCGTAGCAAATGACGTAGCTGAAGGCTATACTAACTATCGTCTCGGCAAATGAGAGCGTATTTGTCAGTGATCCATCTCTGGCAAAGTCTGCTGTACAAGTGGGGCGAGTGCTAGGACGTCTCTCTAGACCTGCCGTGTGGCGGCGCTCGGTCTGCAATCACTGACAGTGGCGACACGCGGGTCCGACGTATACTAACGGACCGCGGCCGATTTAAAGGCTACCACCTAGCAAGTGTGGTGTCTGGCGGTGACACCACAGAGAGAATATGGAACAATAAAGGTCTAACGAACTTATGTCCGGAAATTCATGGTTTCCATGCTAAAGACCATTTATTCAATCATACTTTGTTACAGAGACTGCGGTCTAATACGCGCTGTACCATGCAGCCGCAGTTACGCTATGCTGGTTTCCTCGTAGAGGGTTGTACTGTTCCTAATTCTTCATACTCTAGCGCCCTCTCCTGCCATAGTAATTGGTAATATTGGGTGAGATTTACTTCTTTCGCTGTTGCGAATGTGATAGAGCTTTATACACAATGATCCCGTTTTCGAATCGAGAGCTGGCCTAAATGGTGTTTACTTACGGAAAAGCAAAGGGCAACGGGAGGTGGGTAGCAAGGGTGTGTCGGGAGACCTATTCCCGCCGACGACAACCACAGAAATCAATGTTTACAGCAGTGTTTCGCAGTTTGTATGAGACAGGGTCGTTTCAGGAAATAATGAAGGACGTACCCGAAATGGAAAACTTGGAGGAAAATGTGATTAACACTGTGGAAGACGACTGCGGTGTCAGTACCAGGCAGTTGGCCCGCCGGTACAGGGTAAGCCACACGACCGTGTAGAGCATTCTCCATGACAACTCGTAATGCTGTTATCACTTACAGCGTGTGCAGGGTTTGCTAGCGACAGACTTTCGACATCTGGAGCAGTATTGTCACAGGTCTGTGAACCATTATTTATTTTCAAAAAATATTCTTAAGAATTTATTTTATTTACTAGCGATTCATCAAGAACGTTTACACATTTAATCACACTATGTAAGCTTGGAAGTAGTTTCCAGGGAGTAACTGATGAAATAATAACCAAATTCCTTTTAACAAATGGGAATTTTATTCACTTTAATAGTGCCTAAAAGCATTTTTTAAAAGAAACAGATTTAAAATTGTAATCAGAAAGCACCCTCTATATATCAAAGTTACAATTTATTCAGAGGCAGAAAGAAACAAGTTTTGAGTGCATGAGCTTTCGAGCAGAAAACCTTGCCGCTCCCTTTTGACACCGCCGTAGTTACGACCGCTCACAACAGCCTCTGAAAGACTACATTGGTGCAAATCTGAAACACACCAGAAAACTTTAAACTAAGTGTTTTAACAATTTACGCAAACTCACAAGCTATGCACCCCCGGTAGAAGGGACGGAAATGGTACAAATCACTATCAATTAAAATATTAACCTTGCCACCGAAGGTGCAACTTAATTTTAACTTCTAAGAAAAATCTTACGGTGAAAGGGTGGTAACTTTATATGCTAAAATAATCACTTAAATAAAAGCCCATGAAATGCAATTTTTAATAAAATTCTACAAGGTTGGCCAAACAATAGTTAAGATGCTCTACAGTACACAGATACCGCCTCTCAAGATCATAGGCCATAATATCATAGTTTCCAAACATCAAAACATATTTCAGGTATTAGGCCGTTACACAAGCAATAAATTCGTTAACACATCATATCCGACAAACGTGACAGAGGCAGCTACTAACGTACGGTAGATTGATAGGGAGATTACCGAACAACCCGAACCGCAGGTTGCTCTAACTCGCCCCTACTCCATAATGGAAAAACGGACCACCCAATTTATAAACAACCACCTTCCCATGGGTGGGCTAACGGAGAAGAATGGTGGGACGACCCCAAAGCAAAACGGCTGGTTACCTCACCAAGAAAACTAGTAGAATTTAACGAGAGTAAATCAAACAACATATCACCAATCACTTAACTTCTAATAAACTGCGATTTCTCGAGAAGACCTGGTGCAGCATCCCCAAATCGCTCTCCCGAACCGTCCGCTGGTAGCCGCTTCAACGGACGCAAAAAGGCGCGCCAATCTCCCGTCTCACGGCGTAGCAGCTCGCACCGGCCAGACTGATGTCGTGGGTTGACTCCTGTTGCTCTCGTGTCGACCGCGAAGTCACTACCCCTCGCTATACGCCGCGGCCCACTGGACTCACGTGGCGTCCTCACATGCGCCGACGCTCGAGACGGACAAGTCATCTTGTTTCTCAGTGCACGACCGACCGACCGATCGATCCAACCGCCAATGACCATTTGCCTGAGCAAACTCGAGCAGACTGGCGGGGTGGAAAGACTCTCATTTTGCCGGCTTTAAAGGTTGATCCGAACGACATACTAGCACTCGGAACAACAGACACTAACTGTCTAAGAGATGCGGACGAGAGACAGACTAGCAAGCTGGGGACGAGAGACTGACCCAGACTGCTCGACTGGCGAGCTCATAGCCCCCCTTAAATGCACGTGAACAGGCAACCTTTGCCCTTTCCCACCAGACACCAAAGCTGCGATTGCCCCAGCGGCGCCACCGCCAGAAACGGAGGGCGACTGCTTCACACTACGCGCTGCGACGCTCTCTTCAAAACTGCAATCTTTACCATGGCTCAGTCTGTTCACCAGGCAACCACGATTCCGGAACGTGTGTCATCCATCCAATTCACTGATAAGGCCACCTTTTCGTGGGGCGGTACCTTCAATTTCCATAACAGTCATCTGTGGGATAGTTTGTAGAGCCCCCCCTTGGTAAGGTGACAGCGAATCAACAGCATCGGTGTAGCCGGAATATGTGGGCCGAGATAACTGGCAACCTCATTTGGGTACCAGTCTTCCTTCCGTGTCGCCTAACAGGCTGGAACTATGAGCATTTCTTGCCGGTGACTTTGCCTCCCTTGCTGGAAGAAGTGCCGTTGATGATTCGGAAGGTTATGTGGCTGCTAGATGGTGGTGCTCCGGCCCACTTCGTCTTCAATGTCCGGACGCATCTCAGTTGTGTCTTGCCTGGTCGATGGATCGGACGAGGGAGTCCAGTTGCACGGCCATCTCATTCACTGGATCTGCGATTTCTGGTTATGGAGCCATCTCGAAGGTGTCGTATATGCAGAGCCCGTTCCAGGTCAGGTGACACTGGAGCAGTATATTCATGCTCCCTTTGATACTGTTCGGGTGCAGCTCGGCCGATGTGAGCGTGTGAGACAGAACGCGCTACGGTATGTACACGCGTACGCTGAGACATATGGAAACCACTTTCAGTACATACGGTAATTGTGACTTTCTGGTATGGCGCGTATTGGACCACAGTCCCCGAACCAATGTATCATTGAATAAATGGTCTGTAGCACGGAAACAATGCATTGCCGGACGTAAGTTCATAAGAACGTTTTTGTTGCGATCCTCTCATCGATCAATCCGTAGAGTTTGTACACGTTGGAAAAACTCATCCTGTATATCACTTACAGCCGGAAAATGGAAATAGACAGAAGGGTTGTTTCGAACAGTGATAGTGGGATTAGTGGATGGTCTGGGGGAGAAGAGATGGATAGAGGTGGGAGACAGAGATGGACAGATTGCCGGAGAAGGAGGAGATGGACAAAGAGATGGGGAAGGAGGAGATGGATAGAGAGACGGGCAGAAGGAGAGTCGGTGGTGGTGGTGAAGGAGATGGAGAGAGAGAGAGAGAGGCCAAAGATGGGGGAGAAGATTTTATGAACAGAGATAGGGTAAGAAAGAAAGGGACTAAAAGAAGATTAAAATAAATACATATCTGGGCAGTGCTAGTCATTCAACCAGTTTCTTATAAAAGTAAACTGTTGTTCTATCCGTTTCAGAATACTGCATTGTAATCATCAATAATGCTCAGAATTTTGTCAATAATCATTGTAAATTATGGGAAAGTAATTTGGTTATGTGAATTTAACATAATGATAAGGGGAAAACAAACTGCTGCCAGTAATTTCGTAAGCCCAATGTAACAAATTCGACATAGTAATTGAAGATACAATATATCACGTGATTGTGACTTCTTATTATTATAATGGAAAATACACCCTCTGAGTCTCTTCAAACGTTTTATTTGGATAACTAGGTAGACTTTTGATACACATCATCCTAAGATCCTTACAATCAAAAAGAAAAAGTTTGAAAGATGGCACAAAACTGAGCTACAAGATAAGCTACTAAAATATTGTCACAACTCTAACAACATAGTTTAAGTTGTTGTTGTTGTGGTCTGCCGTCCAGTGACTTGTTTGATGCACCTCTCCATGCTACTCTACCCTGTGCAAGCTTCTTCATCTCCCAGTACCTACTGCAACCTACATCCTTCTGAATCTGCTTACTGTATTCATCACTTGGTCTCTCTCTACGATTTTTACCCTCCGCGCTGCCCTCCAGTACTAAATGGGTGATCCCTTGATGCTTCAGAATATGTCCTACCAACTGATCCCTTCTTCTAGTCAAGCTGTGCCACAAATTTCTCTTCTCCCCAATTCTATTCAATACCTCCTCATTAATTATGTGATCTACCCATCTAATCTTCAGCATTCTTCCGTAGCACCACATTTCGAAAGCTTCTATTCTCTTCTTGTCTAAACTATTTATCGTCCATGTTTCACTTCCATATTTGGCTACACTCTACACAAATACTTTCAGAAACGACTTCCTGACATTTAAATCTATAATCGATGTTAACAAATTTCCCTTCTTCAGAAACACTTTCCTTGCAATTGCCAGTCTACATTTTATATCCTCTCTACTTCGACCATCATCAGTTATTTGGCTCCCCAAATAGCAAAACTCATTTACTACTTCAAGTGTCTCATTTCCCAATCTAATTCCCTCAGCATCACCCGATTTAATTCGAGAACATTCCATTATCCTCATTTTGCTTTTGTTGATGTTCACCTAATATCCTCCTTTCAACACATTATCCATACCGTTCAACTGCTCTTCCAGGTCCTTTGCTGTCTCTGACGGAATTACAATGTCATCGACGAACCACAAAGTTCTTATTTCTTCTCCATGGATTTTAATTCCTACTCCGAATTTTTCTTTTGTTTCCTTTACTGCTTGCTCAATATACAGATTGAATAATATCGGGGATGGGCTACGACCCTATCTCACTCCCTTCCCAACCACTACCTCCCTTTCATGCCACTCAACATAGTTTAGCGCTTACATATTACAGATTAGAGGTTTCAGTGCGAATTAGCAGATGTTCTCATTTCATTAAATTCCATTCTACGTGGCTGCTGCCCAACTAATGGTTACAGTATATGGATATACAGTAACCCAAAGAAATACGAACGTTTTGAGAAACAGCAGAAGTGACACACAACCGGAACATTTTAGGGAGCACGCAGTACAGAAATAAATGATATTCTGGTATTTTGGAAGTGAAATAACACTTGACCGCCGAAACATTGTAGATATAGGAAGCAGATTAGTGCAATCATAGAGAGACAGAGAGCATTTCTTCACAACAAAGTTAAAAAAAAAAACACAAGTTAGCTTTATTTAGTCAAAAAATTTCCTATAATCAACTTCTGCAACGCAGCATAATATGGAAGTAAACCTAGAAAGTTTGGAAGCTGGTAAGAAAGGGAACCTTAGCGTGTCACATGTTAAAAATTAAGTGGCATGATAACAAATTTAGTATATGCATGACAGAATCGGCAAGGAGAGGTATATGCGGAATGCACAGCGTAGGAAATATGGCAGGATGACGGTACTTGAGCTAATGCTGTCAGAGAATATCTTTCGTGGTACTAAAGGCAGATTTTAACAGATTGTTTGGAAGGAGAATATAGATATTAGGTTATACACAGTAAATAATTGTGGGCGTTGTGTAGTAATTTTTCTCTTTGGTGAAGATGTAGGCATTGGCGAGTAATTCTACTAGGACCGCATCACAGTAATCTCACGACTCATTTAATACATTAAAAAAATGACACTTTTTTCTCGGGAATTGTACATACACCGTTGCATGTTCTAAAGGAACATTTGTAGGAAGTCGTGTATGCACATCAAATTAGTAAGAAAACTGTTTTACCCCGTTTCTTCCCTCCACCAAAGAAAAAGAAGAAATATAAACACAACTTGGCTGCGATCTACGTGAACAGTACAGAATCTAAAGGAAAGAAAGGAAAAACATTTTGGAAAAATTCCTTTCTGGGCAGCTCTCTTCTCTTCTTGACTACACAAATTTGTGTTCCAAAGTGTTGAGTGTTGATAAGTGACACAACACTGCATGCTGTCTATTCCTAGTCAGAATGGCTGAAACTAGTCGGTAGCGAACAGATAAAACTTTTGAAATATGTTTTACAATCGCCCACACCACTCGGATACTGTGACGTATCTGGCAAATTATTATTTATTAGTGACGTTCGTTGCCCTTCATCACGAGTGGTTTTCGTATGGTATGTGTAGCTGTTGTGAGGGTAAGTGTAGGTGAAGGAATGAGAGTTTTAGGCATGTTTTGCGGTTCTGGGGGACAGCACATTTGACAGCCACAAATTAATACCAATTTTTATAATATTCCAGTCGTTTCCACAATAAACCACTAGTCGAATAATCAACCACATTCAAATAAACGTTATATTCATCCGAGAGGCATAGTAACTGCATGAGGCGAAGAGTGAAAAAGTGAGTGGTACGTCTGTTGCTGGGACCAAACCTGCCTTAGCTCTTGGTTTAGTACAAGAAGTACTTTATGCCAATTGTAGCTCCCCGCGTGGCGCTTCTGCAACAGTCGTTCTGCAATGGTGTCACTACAACATTCAGGTAATACGAGAGGGTAGATTTCTAACCGATCAAAGAGGAAGCTTGCATCATTTATGACAATACGTAGTACCACAGTTACCGACTTTGATTTGCAATCACAAGGTCCTCGATCCCGCGTTCGAACTTCGCCACTGCTGAAATATTCAGTAAAAATCATCAGCAATGACGATAGAATACTTCCGGCAAGAGAAACCACACTCATTCTGCCAATGGCCTTGTCAAAGAGGGCAGAGTAGCGGACAGAGGTTCAAGGAACTCTATTGCCCAAGGGTTTCGAAACTGCCTTTCAGAGGTGGAAGAATCACCAAACACGAACAGCATGAGAATGCAGAACTTATTGGAACCACTGCATTAAAGACACGTAATGTGGACACATGGGACATGTGGACTGTAATTGAAAGAGTGTCATGATGACCTCTCCACTGGTAAAAGATTCCGGACTAGCTCCCATTTGGATCTCCAGGAGGGATCTGACAAGAGGGAGGCAACTATGAGAAAAAGACTAGATAAATAACGAAAGGATAACGTTCTACTAGACGGAGAGTGAAACGTCTGCAGTTTGAACACAGCAAAGAAGCTTGAAAATCTGAAAAGGGAAATGCAAGGCCTCAGTCTAGTTATAGTGGACGTCAGAGAAGTAAAATGGAAAAAAGTCAAGGACTTATGATCAGACGAGTATAGAGTAAATATCAGCAGCAGCAGAGAGTAGGAAGGTAGGTCAGAGAGTAAGTTGCTATGAACAGTTCAGTGATAGTGTTGTTCTCATCAGAATTGACAAGAGGCCAACACCGACAACGACAGTTCAGGTAAACGTGCCGCGTCGCAAGCAGAAGATGAAGACACAGAGAAAGTATTTGAGGTTATTCAAGGGGTAATTCAGTAGGTAACAGGAAATGAAATCTGATATTCATGAGGGACTGGAATGCGATTCAAAGGGAAGAGTAGAAGAAAGGATTACCGGAGAATATGGGCTTGGCAGTATGAATGAGAGGTGTGAAAAAGTAATTGAGCTCTGCAATAAATTTCAGACGAAGTAGTGAATACTCAGTTCAAGAATCACAGGAGGAGAATGTATACTTGGGAGATATGGAAAAGTTTTCTGTTACATAGAATCATGGTGAGGCAGAGATTCCGAAATCTGATATTAGATTGTAAGGCGTACCAAGGGACAAATACAAACAAAAGTTACATTTTGGTAATGATGAAGAGTAAGCTAAAATTTAACAGACTAGTCAGGAAGAATCAATGGGAAAGAAGGGGTATACGGAAATATTAAGGACTGAAAGAACACGCTTGAAGTTCTCTAAGGATATAGATGCTGTGATAATGATTAGTTCATCGGGGAGTTCAAATAAAGTGGAATGAGCATGTCTAAAAAGGACAGTCACAGAAGTTGGAGAGAAAAACATAGGTGCAAGGAATGTATCTGTGAAGTTACCATGGGTAACTAACGTAGGAAGTACGAAAATGTTCAGGTAAGTTCAGGAGTGAAACAAATCGGAAATACTGGGAAGCTAAGGTGAAATGGTTGCGTGAAGAATGTGAAGAAATCGAAATAGAAAGACTGTTGGAATGACTGATTCAACATGCATTAAAGTCGTAACATCCTTCGGTGAAATTAAATGCAACGGTGATAACATTAAGAATGTAATGGGAATTCCAATGTCAAATACAGAGGATAAACGGATAAGTGGATAGAGTACGTTCAGATCATGAATAGGGGGGAAGGCTTGTTTGATGACGTGACAGTAGAGGAAAGCCAGTAGGGAGAGAGAGGGGATCCAGTATAAGAATCAGAATTCAGAAGAGCTTCGGAAGTCTGAAAATGAAATAAGGCAGAAGGGATAGATAACGTTCCACCGGAATTTCGAAAATAATTTGAGGAAGTGTCAACAAAATTATTATTGACACTGGTGTGCAGAATGTGTGAGCCTGGCAATATACCATCCGACTTCCGGAAAAATGTCATCGACATAATTCTTAAACCTGCAAAGGCCTACAAGTGGGAGAATTATAGCACAATCAGCTTCACACTTCATGCATCCAAATTGCTGACAAAAATAATATACAGAAGAATGGAAAAGAATACTGAGGATCTATTAGATAATTATCAGTTTGGCTTTAGGAAAAGTAAAAGCAACGGAAAGGCGGTTCCGAAGATTCAGCTGATAACGGAAAGAAGACTGAACAACAATTAAGACACATTCATAGGATTTGTCAACCTGCAAAATGCATTCGATTGTGTAAAATGGTGCAAGTTTTTCGAAACCTTCAGAAAATCGGGGTAAGCTATTGGGAAAGACGGGTAATATACAATATGCACAAGAACCTAGAGGGTACAATAGGAGTGGATGACCAAGAACGATCTGCACGGATTAAAAAGTTTGTATGACTGGGATGCAGTCTTGTGCTCCCGCTATTCAGTCTGTACGTAGAAGAAGCAATCACCGAAATAAAAGGAAGGTTGAAGAGTGGGATTAAAATTCAGAGTGAAAGGAGATCAACTTTAAGATTCGCTGATTGCATTGCTATCCTCGGTGAACTTGAAGAAGATTTACAGACCTGTTAAATGGATTGAATAATGAGAACAGAACATGCACTGAAAATAAATCGAAGAAAGACGAAAATAATGATAAGTATCAGAAATGAGAACAACGACAAACTTAACACCATAGCTGATGATAGTGACTTAAGGAATTCTGCTTCCTAGGCAGGAGAATAACTCAACGGCAGACGGAGAAAGGAAGACACGAAAAGCAAACGAGCACTGGCAAAAAGGGCATTCCTGATCAAGAGAAATCTACCAGTATCAAACATAGGTCTCAATTTGAGGAAGACATTTCTAAGAATGTAAGTTTGGAGCAGAGCACAGTATTGTATGGTAGTGAAACATGGGCTGTCTGAAAACCAGAACAGAAGGGAATAGAGGTATTTGGGATGTGATGATACAGAAGAATGTCGAAAATTAGGTGAGCTGAAAAGGAATGAGGAGGTTCTGCGCAGAATCTGTAGAGGAAGTCAGAGATTAGGATACATCCAACAAATAGTTGAGGATGTATGTTGCAAGTACTACTCTAAAATTAAAACGTTGGCACAGGAGGGGAATTCGTGGCGAGCCACATCAAACCAGCCAGAAGACTAACGACTCAAAAAAGAAAAAGAGGAAAAACACTGTTGGATCTGTTTCTAAGGAGCTGAGGTTTTTTCATCACAATCGAAGGTAACAGTAACTACAGTATACCAATTTTTAAGAACAATCAAAAGAATAACATTTTGTGCTTTAATTATTAATGACTCGGAGACAGATTGATTAACGGCAGGTGGAAATTGACTAGGATGCTTCATTGGTCTTCATTGCTAGGCAATGAGTGGCGTATTAGTGGTGATACGGGGCTTACACGTTGTGTGCGGGAAAAGGCTTGGTCGGTGTGTACGAGGCCAGACTGTGGCCTGGTCAGACTGAACTTAGAATCCGATACCACTGGGACTGACTCGTCATAAACTTACACGATCAATAACGTTTTTTGAGGCACCTTCCAGCAGAAAATAACATGAGTTTCGACAGAGTGGATATTTTCTGCCGACACAAAATTTGATCAGAGTGAGTACACACTAAGCAATTACACTTGCTAAATTTGAATAACCAGACTATTACCGGAGTAGCGTAAAATTATATGTTGTCTCTACCAATATTTTGCGATTTTCTCTGTCCTTTACGGTTGAGAAGTTTTATGGCCACAAACTGGATCACCAGCTCACCAGCAGCATACTTGGCGTATCTACAACCTCAACAGGGCTCTTAATGATGAAAGTAATCTATTACTGTGCGGGAAGGAAGGAACTGTGATGTTGCTTGGTCTTATAAATGATTTAAGTACAAGGCCTATATGCCTGAGCACCAGTGATTAACAGAAAAATAAAAAAAAATAAAAAAAATGTACCCGATTGGCTATAGGCTGATCGGAGGCTGTCTGTTATTTAAAAGAATATTTGCATCACGGAATTGTCATGAGAAACAACGTCCCTCACACGGAAGTGTAGATTACGACCATGGTTAATTTAGATTCAAGTGGCATGAGGTTAAATAACTACTGGAATTATGTCAAGATGAATAAAATTGCTATACATTTATATCGCAAAGGTCTACTCACAAAGATAAGACGCAATCAGTAACTCCACTGCGTGATAACAATGGTAATGTTATTGATGACAGTGACGCTAAAACAGCATAGACTTACGTGACTACAGTCGATCTGTAATAGGATTTTGGAACATATCCTCTTCTCGATCATTATGAATTACCACAAAGAAAACGATTTATTGACAAATACCCAACACATATTCCAATAATATGGTTCTTGTGAAGCACAACTATCTCTTTAATCTTACTTAATCTTACGAAGTAAAGAGTTCTATCGACAGGGGACGTCAGATAGATTCCATACCCCTAGATTTCCAGAAGGATTTTGACACCGTTCCTTGCAATCAACTTAAAATCATATCAGCGCACACTCCGCTGCAGAGTGAAAATTTCATTCTCGAAACTTATAATCAAATTATGTGTCTATGGAGTATCGTCCCAGTTGTGTGAGTGGATTCGTGATTTCCTGTCAGAAAGTTCACAGTTTGTGATAACTGACGGAAAGTCACCGAATAAAGTGGAAGCAATATGTGATGCTCCCTAAAGAAGTGTGACAGGCCCTCATCTGTTCCTAATCTATAATCTTAGCAGCCTCTTAGATTATTTTGAGATGATACTGTTATTTACGGTCTTGTGAAGTTGTCAAATGATTAAAACGAACTAAAGGTGAAGGGCTCATTTGAAGAGTGGTACAAGTCCATTTTTGTTCATTTTGAGATCCATTGTCCTAAAATTAAATGAGCGCTGAAAAATCTGCAGTTCAGGTACCATAAATATTCAAGCGTATGGCTTCTTGCTAGAGATGAAACTTTCTTTCTGTTTGTTTCGATCATTAATTTTTAGAAGCATTATAGGCAGTAAAGTGAAGGTAATGAACTTGTACCACTACTGAAATAAGCCTTTAAAATGATGCAGACAGAATACGTATGGTGCAAAAAATGGTAGTTGTCTCTAAATGACGAAAAGTGTGAAGTCATCCACATGAGTACGAAAAGCAATCCACTAAATTATCGTTACCCGAACGGCTGTGAATTCAACTATACTACTGGCCATTAAAATTAATACATCAAGAAGAAATGGAGATGATAAACGGGTATTCATTAGACAGATATATTATACTAGAACTGACATGTGATTACATTTTCAGGCAATTTGGGTGAATAGATCCTGAGAAATCAATACCCGGAACAACCACCTCTGGCCGTAATATCGGCCACGATACGCCTGAGCGTTGAGTAAACCAGAGCTTGGATGGCGTGTACAGGTACAGCTGCCCATGCAGCTTCAACCACAGTTCATCAAGAGTAGTGACTGGCGTATTGCGACGAGCCAGTTGCTCGGCCACCATTGACCAGACGTTTTCAATTGGTGAGAGATCTGGAGAATGTGCTGGCCAGGGCAGCAGTCGAACATTTTCTGTATCCAGAAAGGCCCGTAC
The DNA here is from genome assembly GCF_023864345.2 of Schistocerca serialis cubense. Taxonomy (NCBI): domain Eukaryota; kingdom Metazoa; phylum Arthropoda; class Insecta; order Orthoptera; family Acrididae; genus Schistocerca; species Schistocerca serialis. Next base: position 316,579,938 of record NC_064644.1, on the reverse strand, counting down.
AGGACCTGCAACCTGCGGTCGTGCATCATCCTGCAAAAATGTAGGGTTTCGCAGGTATCGCATGAACGGTAGAGCCACGGGTCGTAACACATCTAAAATGTAACGTCCACTGTTCAAAGTGCCGTCAATACGCAACAACAGGTGACCGAGACGTGTAACCAATGGCACCCCATACCATAACGCCGGGTGATACGCCAGTATAGCGATGACGAATACACGCATCCAATGTGCGTTCACCGCGATGTCGCCAAACACGGATGCGACCATTATGATGCAGTAAACGGAACCTGTATTCATCCGAAAAAATGACGTTTTGCCATTCGTGCACCCGGGTCGTCGTTGAGTACACCATCGCAGGCGCTCCTGTCTGTGATGCAGCGTCAAGGGTAACCTCAGCCATGGTCTCCGAGCTGATAGTCCATGCTGCTGCAAACGTCGTCGAACTGTTCGTACAGATGGTTGTTGTCTTGCAAACGTCCCCATCTGTTGACTCAGGGATCGAGACGTGGCTGCACGATCGGTTACAGCCATGCGGATAAGATGCCAGTCATCTCGACTGCTAGTGATACGAGGCGGTTGCGATCCTGCACAGCGTTCCGTATTGCCGTCCTGAAACCACCAATTCCATATTATGCTAACTGTCATTGGATCTCGACAAACGCGAGCAGCAATGTAGTGATACGATAAACCGCAATCGCGATAGGCTACAATCCGACCTTTATCAAAGTCGGAAAGTGATGGTACGCATTTATCTTCCTTACACGAGGCATCACAACAGCGTTTCACCAGGCAACTCCGGTCAACTGCTATTTGTGTATGAGAAATTGGTTGGAAACTTTCTTCATGTCAGCACGTTGTAGGTGTCGCCACCGACGCCGACCTTGTGTGAATGCTCTGAAAAGATAATCATTTGCATATCACAGCATCTTCCTGTCTGCTAAATTTCGCGTCGGTAGCACGTCATCTTCGTGGTGTAGCAATTTTAATGTCCAGTAGTGTAAACAATTAGGGATTACAGTCAGATAATGTTGTGGGGAAACCAAACCAAAGGCTCCAATTTATTTGTAGGACACAGAGAAGCCAGCCGAAGTGGCCGTGCGGTTATAGGTGCTGCAGTCTGGAACCGCGAGACCGCTACGGTTGCAGGTTCGAATCCTGCCTCGGGCATGGATGTGTGCGATGTGCTTAGGTTAGTTACGTTTAACTAGTTCTAAGTTCTAGGGGACTAATGACCTCAGCAGTTGAGTCCCATAGTGCTCAGAGCCATTTGAACCATTTGACACAGTGAATGCAACAGGTCAACTGAAGAGACTGCCTACACTGCGCTTGTCAGTCCTCTTTTGGAGTATTGCTATATGTTATGGGATCCACATCTGATAGGACTGACGAAGGGCATTAAAAGACTTAAAAAGAAAGGCAACATGTTTTGTAATATCGCCGAGCGGGGGAGAGAGTGACACTAATGTGATACATGTATCGCGCTGTCGGTCATTACAACAAACTTGTATCTTCCTGCGGTGGTGGGACTTTGTCATGAAATTTCAGTCACCAAATATCTCCTCAGAGTGTGAAAATATTTTGTAGGTGCACACCTACACTGATCGGTCCAAACATTACGAACGCAGCCCAATGCGAGGTCGAATTGGCATCGGTGGTCACGTGACGCGGTAATAAAAGTATGTAAGCGGGGCAGAGACGAGTAGGGAATCATTCTAGCGATGGTATTACCCGCTGAGGGGAAATCAGCTTATGTGATCGACTATGAAAAACTTCAGACTGTTCCGACGCGGCCCCTGAGGCCGAATATCTCAAAAACTAAGAAGCTGGTCGGGTGTCCACGCCCTGTTCTCGTGAGTATCTGTGAAAAGTGTCTAAAGGGAGGTGAAACGATGAATGGGCGACAATGTGTTGCACGTCCACGTCTCCACATGGCAGGTAGAGTCCGGAGGCTTGCCCACTCTGTAAAGTATGATGAGCGGAGATCTAAGGGAGTTCTGACGACATCTTACAATTCAGGTGCAGTAATGAGTGTTTTGGAGAACACTGTTCAGTGGACGACCTCTGCATCTTTTATGTTGACCCTGCTGTGAAGTAAATTACAACTGTATTAGACATGGAATCACTGAGACTGGGCCGTAAGCCAATGAAAAGTGTCGCTTGGGTAGAAAAATCACGTTTCTTGTTAATTCCAAGTCGATGGTCGTACCCAGATACGTCTTCATCCAGACAAAAGTCGGTTGGGAGGCGAGTAGCGCTAGGAAGTACATGGGCTCCCATGAGACCTGTGGTAGTAATCGAAGGTATCCTTATAGCTGTGAGTTAAACGAACATTATTGCAGCTAACAGCGTCCTTAAAGGACGATGTCGTCCAAGATGGCGATGGCATGTTCGAGCAGGATGGCTCTCCACGTCGCAAGGCCAGAACCGTGCTACAGTGATTTGAGGAACATGACAGTGAACTCAGGCTGATGTCTTGGCCACCAATTTCGCCTGATATTAAGACAAAAGAAGAAATTTGGGATAATATAGGGTGTCAGCTCCGCACCGACCAACCATCGGCCAGTAATTTACGAGAAATGTTTGACCTGTGCATTGACATATGCTAACACATACCTATGGAAACCCAATAAGGAATTGTCGAACCTGTGTCACGCAGAAGCGCTTGTGTATTGCGTCCAAAAGGTGAAACGGCTCACTGTGAAACAGGCGGTCACAGCGTTTTGGCTAGTGCTAGTACAGCATTATCTGACGTTGCTTTTTATCTACGTATAGCAGTGTGGTTAGAGGCTGTCCATACAATATATATCTCCTAAGAGTTATTAGTAGCTAAAGGGTCGCGAAGCGCGGAAACCATGACATATAGTGAAGAAACAACGAAAGGGAGACTTTCTAGGTAGAGGACAAGACTGGAAAAAAATCATAATTATAAAATGTTGTAGATACGTAGATTTGAAGTGCTACAGCACGATGGGGAAAAGTAGAGGATGAGCACAAAGCAGCGCTAAGGGTTAAGAGGTACGGAATGAAATGGTGGATGTAATTACTTAAGTGAAATACAAATATTATTAAATTAAATCCGGAATCTAAATAAATATAAATGAAAAATTTAAAATTAGTAACTAAAACATACTCTTAAAGATAGCTGATTAAAGCCGAACGCGATGGCCGTGCGTTTCTAGGCGCTTCAGTCCGGAACCGCGGCACTGCTACGGTCGCAGGTTCGAATTCTGCCTCGGGCATGGATGTGTGTGATGTCCTTAGGTTACTTATGTTTAAGTAGTTCTAAGTTCTAGGGGACTGATGACCTAAGATGTTAAGTCCCATAGTGCTCAGAGCCATTTGAACCATAGCTGATTAAAGCTGACTGTTATATTTTAAAGTAAATAAATTGTATGTTAATAACATTAAAGCTCATCCCCTAAAGAACAAATGAGTTAATATTTATATTGAAAAAATTAAGTGTATAGAAATTAACTTTAACAAATTGATCGTATAATATAAACTGGGTACGTGTACCGTTATTTATCCTGTGGGATTCAGTGATTGACAAGAACAATGTGGATTAACGTTCTATCTGCTACTTACCACGATAGTCACAAACTTTTAACTAGCACCCGGAAACAAAAAATACGTACATTATTTATTGTCTGTTTGCAGAAACGTGTCTAGAGCCCATGAACACACCGTAATCCTCGCGCCGCAGTACTGCAGCACGTCGCTAGGGGAGACAACACAGAATGATGCGGCCCACTAATATACTGTTCTATATTTGTAGAGGAACAAAGCAGCAATGACCCTTGCTAATTTGGTGGAGATGTACGGCAACAGTGCTACGTCACATGATACTGGATTTAAGCGGCGCAGGCGCTTTCAGTGTGATCAAACCAGTTTCACTGACGAAGAACAAAGTGACAGAGCATCTCTCTGTAGAAAATCGGGAATCACATAAGTAGTGGAGGCTCACATGCTTGAAAATCGGCGTATCGCAGTCGAGGCGGCCGTCAATTGGTTTTCATTATGTTGCACGATGTTTTGATCTCTGTGATCGCCACAGGCTTACCAACATATATTCAACTGAAGCTACCTGATCACCCTGGACTAGTCGAGTGTATCTCAGACGAAGCAGTAATGCAAGCAGTGGAATATGCGGACTGAACACTACCGGAAAGGCGGCACCAGGATGATGTGTTTTTTTTGGAACTGTCTTAATGTCACTACATAACAGGCTCTGCCGGTAAGGCGCAGATGTCCTGCTTAAGAGTTTATGAGAGGATGTTATTACGAAGCGTAGTGGGAATCTTTCCCAAGGGGTACATCTCCTTATATACTATACAAGCCATCTTGTGTTGTATGGGGGAGAGTACTTTGTGTACTACTATCACCCTCCACCCCCCCCCCCCCCCCCGCCCCCTGCTTGTTCCGAACGCTAATAGTTCACGGGAAGAACGATTACCAGTAAGCCTACGTGTGGGCTCGAATCTCTAGAAGAGAGCAACACATTTTTTAAACTTCAAGGAATTAAAGCTCTCGGAACTCTAACAATAAGCAGTACCCTGCTGCAGAAAGTATCTCTTGTAGTGTGTCCCACTGGAGTTCGTTGATCATCTTGTGCCGTAACATGTAACGAAACGCGCTGTTGGTCTTTGGATCTTCTGTGACCCCTCTGTCATTCCTATTTAGCATGGATTCCATACTGACGAGAAACGTTCTGGTGCTGATCGAACGAGTGCTTTGTGAACTACTCCATTTGTCTGTGGACTACATTATCTGAGGATTCTTCAAACGAGTCTCAGTCTGGCATCTGCCTTACCGGCAATTAATTTTATACGATCAATCGACTTCAGATCGCTCTGTATCCATACTCCTAGATCAAATATAAAAGTACCTGCTTCCAGTGATGATTCTGCATTCATGTAATCGTACAATAACGTGTCTCTCTGAGTATGTACACTACTGGCCATTAAAATTGCTACACCACGAAGATGACGTACTACAGACGCCAAATTTAACCGACAGGAAGAAGATGCTGCGATATGCAAATTATTAGCTTTTCAGAGCATTCTCCCAAGGTTGGCGCCGGTGGCGACACCTACAACGTGCTGACATGAGGAAAGTTTCCAACCGATTTCTCATGCACAAACAGCAGTTGGCCGGCGTTGCCTGGTGAAACGTTGTTGTGACGCCTCGTGTAAGGAGGAGAAATGCGTACCAACACCTTTCCGACGTTGATAAAGGTCGGATTGTAGCCTATCGCGATTGCGGTTTATCGTATCGCGACATTGCTGCTCGCGTTGGTCTAGATCCAATAACTGTTAGCAGAATATGGAATCGGTGGGTTCAGGAGGGTTATACGGAACGCCGCGCTGGATCCCAACGGCCTCGTATCACTAGCAGTCGAGATGACAGGCATCTTCTCCGCATCGCTGTAAGGATCGTGCAGCCACGTCTCGATCCCTGAGTCAACGGAAGGGGATGTTTGCAAGACAACAACCATCTGCACGAACGGTTCGACGACGTTTGCAGCAGCATGGACTATCAGCTCGGAGACCATGGCTGCGTTACCGCTGACGCTAAATCACAGGCAGGAGCGTCTGCGATGGACTACTCAACGACGCACCTGGATGCGTGAATGGCAAAACGCCTTTTTTTTTCGGATGAATCCAGGTTCTGTTTACAGCATCATGATAGTCGCATCCGTGTTCGGTGACATCGTGGTGAACGCACATCCGAAGCGTGTATTCGTCATCGCTATACTGGCGTATCACCCGGCGTAATGGTTACACGTCTCTGTCACCTCTTGTTCGCATTGACGGCACTTTGAACTGTGGACGTTACAATTCAGATGTGTTACGACCCGTGGCTCTACCGTTCATTCGAACCCTGCGAAACCCTACATTTCCTCAGGATAATGCACGTCCGCATGTTGCAGGTCCTGTACGGGCCCTTCTGGATACAGAAAATGTTCGACTTCTGCCCTGGCCAGCACATTCTCCAGATCTCTCACCAACTGAAAACGTCTGGTCAATGGTGGCCGAGGAACTGGCTTATCACAATACGCCAGTCACTACTCCTGATGAACTGTGGTATCGTGTTGAAGCTGCATGGGCAGCTGTATCTGTACACGCCATCCAAGCTCTGTTTGACTCAATGACCAGTCGTATCAAGGCCGTTATTTGCGGCCAGAAGTGGTTGTTCTGGGTACTGATTTCTCAGGATGTATTCACCCAAATTGCGTGAAAATGTAATCACATGTCAGTTCTATTATAGTATATCTGTCCAATGAATACCAGTTTATCATCTGCATTTCTTCTTGGTGTAGCAATTTTAATGGCCAGCAGTGTATTTCCAATAAATTACATTTGTTTACGTTGACGATCAAATCCCATTCCATACATCAAACGTTAGTGCTCTGTAGGGATTCCTGCAATTCATACAGTTTGCTAGCATTGTCATTACTCTGCTGTATGCATCAGCATTATCTGCGAAAAGCCTCATGGAAGCTGCGACGCCGGCCGAAGTGGCCGTGCGGTTCAAGGCGCTGCAGTCTAGAACCGCAAGACCGCTACGGTCGCAGGTTCGAATCCTGCCTCGGGCATGGATGTTTGTGATGTCCTTAGGTTAGTTAGGTTTAACTAGTTCTAAGTTCTAGGGGACTAATGACCTCAGCAGTTGAGTCCCATAGTGCTCAGAGCCATTTGAACCATTTTTGAAGCTGCGACGTTATCTGCTACGTTAATATATTTGATTTGACGAGTGACACTACTAGTGGTTCTGAACAAAAAACTTCTAATACACACAAGCCCTCTTCTTAACTGTCTCCGGGTAAATCAATGAAAACTGCTAGGAACGGGAAACGTGCAGGTGACGATAAATCAAGATACTATTATGTTGCGGTTTGTATAATTGTGTACGTTTCCTCACAGAAAATGTTCAAACAGTCCACCGACAACTTCAATGCATGTTGCTGCTCTTGTAGACAGATGTTCTGTCGCCGATCGGAGCTCAATTATGGATTCCTTCACCTGGGTATAAGCATGTAAAATACGAGCGAGTAGTTCTCTCTTGTGTTCACTCTGCGCTTGTAGGCGTCGCTCTTCAACCACCCTCAAAATTAGTAATTCGTTGGGGTAAGGTCGGGTGACCTCGGTGACCAAGCAATGACTCCACGGTGACCGATCCAACGACCAGGATACGTTGAGATACTGTGTCTCTGGCCTTACGGAGTATGTAGGAGCTCCGTCATGCTGAAAGTACATACGAGCTCATGTTGCCAAAGGGATATCTTCCACGTATTCTGGTGAAACACTTTGAGGGAACTCAAGATCCGTGTCACAGTAAGACCCTTATCTAAAACAACTGGACCGATGATTTGGTCATCAATAATACCGCACCACTTACTGACTGAGAAACGTCGTTGAAATTTCGTTTCCACAGTAGCGTGCACATTTTCATATGTCCATACATGAGGGTTGCGCGTGCTGGGAAAAATGGTTCAAATGGTTCTGAGCACTATGGGACTTAACTGCTGAGGTCATCAGTCCCCTAGAACTTAGAACAACTTAAACCTAACTAATCTAAGGACATCACACACATCCATGCCCGTAGCAGGATTCGAACCTGCGACCGTAGCGGTCGCGCGGTTCGAGACTGTAGCGCCTAGAACCGCTCGGTCACCACGGCCGGCCATCAGTGAACAGAATACGTAGAATTGATCGAACATTTGCAATGATCCAATGACAGAATTCTTGCCAGGCGGCAGCATGTCCTTCATGCAGATATTGTACACTCTGCCGATGAAAGGGATCCAGACTGTGCTCGTGTACTGTGCGTTATCATTCGTGTTTGTGGAATACCACATTGGGCAGCAATTCTTCTAGAGCTAGTAGTAGGGTTGCGTTCCACCACTTGACGAATGTTCTGAACTTCATTTAGAGTTTGTTATACGGGACGTTCAGAGACAACATTTACGCTGAGAAGCGTAGCATACTCACGCAATCCGTGAAACACCCTGTTAAACTCCCTGCTATTTGGCACTCTGCGATTCGGAAATCGTTGTAGGTGTTCTCGCACAGCAGCTCCTGAATTTACATTGGACAAACCATAGACATACACCATGTCAGCATGTGGCATTTTCACTACACAAAACTGTATTCGTTGTTCATGTAACAACACTGTAGTACCGTGCACTACGACAAGCACTGTCGGACTGAGACTTGAGGTAAAAAACTGCACCATGCGCAAGTGAAGTGCGTACTGACACGGTTAGTATGGACGCGCTACACGTTTCGCATTCCTACTTGTTTTCACTGGTTTACCCGGGAACGGTTAAGAAAAGGGCATATGTTTATTAATAGCTTTTTGTTCAGAATCACCACTAGTATTACTCCTCAAAGCACGTACCTTCCCTCCTGACTCACGCAGTATATATTTTATGAAAAGTAATGGTCCATAGCCAGACGCCGTGGCCGAGCGGTTCTAGACGCTTCAGTACGGAGCCGCGCAACCGCTGCGGTCGCGGGTTCGAATCCTGCCTCGGGCATGGATGTGTGTGATGTCCTTAGGTTAGTTAGGTTTAAGTAGTTCTAAGTTCTAGGGGACTGATGACCTCAGATGTTAAGTCCCATAGCGCTCAGAGCCATATGAACCATATAATGGTCCATAACATTCCCCTGGGACAAGTCCGAAGTTACTTCCGTTTATATGCTGTGTCCCGTTTGCTAGAAACTCTTCAGCTGAATCACAATGGTTGTCTAATATGCTGTACCATCGTCTTTTGTTCATCAGGAGGCAGTGCATATCTGTATCGACTGCCTTCCGGAAGTCAAGGAACACGGTATGCACCTGGGCGCCTGTATCTACTGCTTTCTGGGTTTCGTGGACGAACCGAACGAGCTGGGTTGCACACGATCGTTGTTTGTGCTACAAGGGAGATTTTTCAGCCCCCAGAAATGTCTTGATACGCTAGCATAAAACATGTTCCAAAATTCTTCAATCGTCTGTCGTCAGAGAAATAAACATTTAATTTTGTGCATCTGTTCGAAGATTCTTCTCGAGAACGGGAATGACCTGTACATTTTCTCCAATCGCTGGGAACACTTCGCTCCTCGGAACACGTATGGTACGCTTCTGCTGCAAGAAGGAACGTGGTTTTGCATACTCTGTGTACAATAGTATCGGTATTCCATCGGGTCCACTGGCCTTCCCTCTGAGCGATTTCAGGTGCTTTTCCATCTAATGTAAGGTATTTCGATCAGCCATGTTGTAGTTAGTGCGACACTTTAAAGTACGGACTACAGTGCTATCCTCGTATGGACAGATGATACCGATCCCTATACCGATTTAAACCCTATTTAAAACTTCGTAGGGCCGGCCGGAGTGGCCGAGCGGTTCTAGTCGCTACACTCAGGAACAGCGCGACCGCTACGGTCGCAGGTTCGAATCCTGCCTCGGGCATGGATGTGCGTGATGTCCTTAGGTTAGTTAGGTTTAAGTAGTTCTAAATTTTAGGGGACTAATGACCTCAGAAGTTAAGTCACATAGTGCTCAGAGCCAAAACTTCGTAGGATGTTCTGTCAAGTCGCTACACGGAATTTTGCTTTCAGATTCGTTGAATCCTTCACAAATTGCTCTCCGTGCGCTAATTTGGCTTCATGTAGTACTTTTGCTTCGAAACTAATCCCAAGCTCATTATGCAAAGGACACATTCACGCAAGCAGCTTCTTTGGGCTACGTTTTGACTTCTCCGCTCTACTCTTCCGCCAAAGAAGGGAGTGACTTTCTCCTCTTTCCTAAGTCGAAGACAGCATTGCGTAAGAAGGGTTTCCAGCATGATCGCGACGTGATTTCCAAAGAGAAATATTTCGTGAACGGTCAAAATGCAAACTCCTCTAACTAAAGTCTCCAGTAAATGTATCCCATAGGATGATGAATGTGTAGAAAGGGACTCACTCCAAGTTACATGGTGTCAGTTAAGTATTTTCTAGGTGACGACTAAAAGCGAAGTATTGCTAGTACTGAGTAAGTTAGACAGAGGTTCGTACCGAGAGGGAGAAAAATTAATGCCTGCAAGAAGTTAGCAATGAGAGCACATTGCTGCCGAAGTTGTACATCCACGCATCTCGCATATCCAAGTGCACCTGTCTCTCAGTTGTTCCTAGGAGGACAAGATATATGTGGATGGTGGCACCATACGTGCCATGACGGCCGCTTTAAGCGCGGAACCTGTTGCACTGACAGGTGAATCGCCCGTACGGCTCCCATGTGGCTACTTTAACGCCCATATTTCACTAGAGGGGAACATTACGGCACTGACTGCCTCTAGAGACGCTTATCAGCTCTCAGATATATGGATAGATCCCAGAACGTATCTGTGTCTGTCGGCAGATTGCCGAATGCGGATCAGACGTCCGGAAGTCTTGATACATGGCGATATAAAGATGCATAAATTTTACGGTGTCATCTAAGCTTAAAATACTTTGTCGTTGTTTCAGCGAATAGTTTCATTTGTTCATTGGACTGTCAAATGGGAATCAGTTGGTCTTGATATAAGGCAGTTTACAAATACAGATACTGTACAGAGTTGTTTGCGTTTTAAAATGTTTTTACGAATAATTTCGTTGGTAGTTTAAGTAAAGAGCTGAGTGGCAACATTTACAAACTTAACAGTGAAACTGAGATACGTCTCAGTTACGTATAGAAACTCTGTTACTTTCTTTACTGAACACAGACGTGGAAACCTCTGTTATACAGACACAGCATAATAAACGACTAACACAGTCCAAGTTCAGGTTGCCAATCCTACGATCTCCACGAAGAAGAAAAATTTGATATTTAATATATCATACAATTACTGAACGAATTTAAAAGTTGAAAATGCTGCCATGATCTACTCATTACGAGGTATAATCTTGTGTTAAAGGTTTATCTCAGTAAGACAAGTATTACGGTTAGAAACTATGTTTATGTATTGAGGCAGCGTAAGTAATGGTGCGAAAATTACCCATACTATATTCATACAGCGTCAGAGAATGAAAGCACTTAGCGGCTTCGAACGAACTTCACAAATACGTGGCGTGTTTTTTTAGGTAAGTACCGTTTCGAAATTAAGAAAATACGTGGTAAGATATCTGAATAATTTTATTTTTACATGAAAGCCTGTACCTTTATCTAAATTTCTTCATAATTTCCGTCAATATTGAGGCACTTGTCATAAGGTTGTACCAGTTTTTGAATACCCTCCTCAGAGAAGTCTGTCGCCTGACTTGTTAACCACTGCATCACCACTGTTTCGACTTCGTCATCGTCTTGAAGACGTCTGATCCCCATTCGGCAATCTGCGGACAGACACAGATACGTCCTGGGATCTATCATATGTTGTCTTGCAGCAAAACGTTGCCCTTGCTCAACTTCCATGGACTGTTGCTTTGATTCTTGTGTGATGCAGGCCACCCATGTTTCATCGACCGTAGCAGTTTGGCTTAAGAAATTATCACCGTCGTTGTGGTACTGCTCAAGGAAAGTCAGTGCACTGTCTAAACGTTTGGTTTTGTGCACATCCGTCAACATTTTCGGTACCCAACGTGCGCACAATTTTCGGTAGTTCAAGTGCTCGGTCACGATGCCATACAAAACACTACGAGAAACATTAGGAAAGTCATCCCGCAAGGATGAAATCGTAAAGCGTCTGCTTTCTCACACATTATTGTCCACTTCCTGCACCAAACTTTCAATAATGACCGAAGGACGCCCACTCCGTTGTTCATCATGCACATTGGTGCGGCCATCTTTAAATGCTCTCACCCACTTTCTTACCATTCCTTCACTCATAATGTTTTCTCCGTAAACAGCAAAGATCTCACGATGAATATCGACCGCTTTTAGGCCTTTAGCACTAAGAAATCTTATAACAGCCCGTACTTCACAGTCGGCGGGACTCAGGATTGTCGGAGGCATCTTAAACACTCAGTACACAATGTAAACCAGGAAGAATTAGACTGTAATGGCGTCAGTGCGCAGATTAAGGTACAGGCTTTCATGTAAAAATAAAATTATTGAGATATCTTAGCAAGTCTTTTTTTTTAAATTTCAAAACGCTACTTACTTAAAAAACACGCCTCGTATTTTCAACTCTTTGCTTTACATTATTCTTTGATACCTCCCACAAAATAATGAAACGAAAAACAGTTGAAATTTTTACGTTCTTGCGATAAAACGTGAGCAACAGGGATGAAGCTGTAATTTATTTACTCTTTACTTCTGTCTCTGCTATACATTTGGCTTGTATCACAGAATGTTCCTGTAAACGTATTTGATCGTACGATACACATTCCGGGAGATATGACGTCATAAAAATTTATGCACGTAAAGTGAATGTTTCATACAATAGGAGTTGGGGTTACGGACCTCCTATCTCCAACATTACTGATATTGGCAAATATTCTGTGATGTCTCAGGACAGAAGTTTCTTTCCGTAACCACACTGATCTCTACTGCACTAAACTTCTATTAGCAATCCGTTTGTTCATTCACTCCTCACGATCACTGAAACATGTAGTTCAGAATCTTACAAAATTGATATCTTGGGGAACTGGGTCGTGCGACGCAGCCATAAAAAGTCCATGCACTTTGTTCGTTACCGATAGTCACGTGATCTGTCAAGCCTGGGTGGAGAATTTACACAGACCTCAACTGCCATATATGAAAGTGCCCCACGGATTCCCCTCTATGTATCTGAAGTGCAATGAATAGGATACATCTCACAATATTTCTATGGTTGGTGGGCGCATGGCATGCTGTACATTCCGTAGCTTAGGCTGGAATGCAGGAGGTGAATGATGATAAGCTCCACAATATTACCGTTGGAGTGGGTGATACAACGACAAAAGTTACAATGAACAGGCGATACTACAGAAAGGTTAAAGTGAAATACATTGTTCTGATATGATACATTGGGAAAGAAGAGTAAGGTCGCGGATCAAAATATAGAGTTTTTCCTTCTAAAAATAGTGTTAAACAGAAACAATGGATGCACAAAACAATGTGATGCACAGGCTCTACGCACAGACTATAAAAACGGACAAATTTAATGTTTTATAGAGTTTTGTTTACAACTATCAGAGAATTTTCACTTTGAACGCACATAATCACGGAATAATATATAAACCTACATGCTTTTTTTTAAAGCTTTCGTAGTGGTAGCACTCTCCGGAGCTTTTCCTCTCGTTGCAGATAGGTTAATAATTGGCTCCTTTTACCGGCCTCCCGACTCAGCAGCATTAGTGGCAGAACAACTGAGAGAAAATTTGGAATACATTTCACATAAATTTTCTCAGCATGTTATAGTCTTAGGTGGAGATTTCAATTTACCACGTATAGACTGGGACACTCAGATGTTTAGGACGGGTGGTAGGGACAGAGCATCGAGTGACATTATACTGAGTGCACTATCCGAAAATTACCTCGAGCAACTAAACAGAGAACCGACTCGTGGAGATAACATCTTGGACCTACTGATAACAAACAGACCCGAACTTTTCGACTCTGTATGTACAGAACAGGGAATCAGTGATCATAAGGCCGTTGCAGCATCCCTGAATATGGAAGTTAATAGGAATATAAAAAAAGGGAGGAAGGTTTATCTGTTTAGCAAGAGTAATAGAAGGCAGATTTCAGACTACCTAACAGATCAAAACGAAAATTTCTGTTCCGACACTGACAATTTTGAGTGTTTATGGAAAAAGTTCAAGGCAATCGTAAAATGCGTTTTAGACAGGTACGTGACGAGTAAAACTGTGAGGAACGGGAAAAACCCACCGTGGTACAACAACAAAGTTAGGAAACTACTGCGAAAGCAAAGAGAGTTCCACTCCAAGTTTAAACGCAGCCAAAACCTCTCAGACAAACAGAAGCTAAACGATGTCAAAGTTAGCGTAAGGAGGGCTATGCGTGAAGCGTTCATTGAATTCAAAAGTAAAATTCTATGTATCGACTTGACAGAAAATCCTAGGAAGTTCTGGTCTTACGTTAAATCAGTAAGTGGCTCGAAACAGCATATCCAGACACTACGGGATGATGATGGCATTGAAACAGAGGATGACACGCGTAAAGCTGAAATACTAAACACCTTTTTCCAAAGCTGTTTCACAGAGGAAGACCGCACTGCAGATCCTTCTCTAAATCCTCGCACAAAAGAAAAAATGGCTGACATCGAAATAAGTGTCCAAGGAATAGAAAAGCAACTGGAATCACTCAATAGAGGAAAGTCCACTGGACCTGACGGGATACCAATACGATTCTACACAGAGTACGCGCAAGAACTTGCCCCCCTTCTAACAGCCGTGTACCGCAAGTCTCTAGAGGAACGGAGGGTTCCAAATGATTGAAAAGAGCACAGATAGTCCCAGTCTTCAAGAAGGGTCGTCGAGCAGATGCGCAAAACTATAGACCTATATCTCTTACGTCGATCTCTTGTAGAATTTTAGAACATGTTTTTTGCTCGCGTATCATGTCATTTCTGGAAACCCAGAATCTACTATGTAGGAATCAACATGGATTCCGGAAACAGCGATCGTGTGAGACCCAACTCACTTTATTTGTTCATGAGACCCAGAAAATATTAGATACAGGCTCCCAGGTAGATGCTATTTTTCTTGACTTCCGGATGGCGTTCGATACAGTTCCGCACTGTCGCCTGATAAACAAAGTAAGAGCCTACGGAATATCAGACCAGCTGTGTGGCTGGATTGAAGAGTTTTTAGCAAACAGAACACAGCATGTTGTTATCAATGGAGAGACGTCTACAGACGTTAAAGTAACCTCTAGCGTGCCACAGGGGAGTGTTATGGGACCATTGCTTTTCACAATATGTATAAATGACTTAGTAGATAGTGTCGGAAGTTCCATGCGGCTTTTCGCGGATGATGCTGTAGTATACGGAGAAGTTGCAGCATTAGAAAATTGTAGCGAAATGCAGGAAGATCTGCAGCGGATAGGCACTTGGTGCAGGGAGTGGCAACTGACCCTTAACATAGACAAATGTAATGTATTGCGAATACATAGAAAGAAGGATCCTTTATTGTATGATTATATGATAGCGGAACAAACACTGGTAGCAGTTACTTCTGTAAAATATCTGGGAGTATGCGTGCGGAACGGTTTGAAGTGGAATGATCATATAAAATTAATTGTTGGTAAGGCGGGTACCAGGTTGAGATTCATTGGGAGAGTGCTTAGAAAATGTAGTCCATCAACAAAGGAGGTGGCTTACAAAACACTCGTTCGACCTATACTTGAGTGTTGCTCATCAGTGTGGGATCCGTACCAGATCGGTCTGACGGAGGAGATAGAGAAGATCCAAAGAAGAGCGGCGCGTTTCGTCACAGGGTTATTTGGTAACCGTGATAGCGTTACGGAGATGTTTAATAAACTCAAGTGGCAGACTCTGCAAGAGAGGCGCTCTGCATCGCGGTGTAGCTTGCTCGCCAGGTTTCGAGAGGGTGCGTTTCTGGATGAGGTATCGAATATATTGCTTCCCCCTACTCATACCTCCCGAGTAGATCACGAATGTAAAATTAGAGAGATTAGAGCGCGCACGGAGGCTTTCAGACAGTCGTTCTTCCCGCGAACCATACGCGACTGGAACAGGAAAGGGAGGTAATGACAGTGGCACATAAAGTGCCCTCCGCCACACACCGTTGGGTGGCTTGCAGAGAATCAGTGTAGATGTAGATGTAGAATACATTACCAAGTGCAGTAATTGGGTTTGTTTCGTTAGATGACGCTAGGTTACAGATTGATTACTGTGCGGGAACCGAGTGACACACAGTGTACGTCTTGTCACCGATAAATATATGTATCGTGTCACGAATTTCTGAAAATTGCTCGTCACTTCAATACTGTGTTTGACCAGTCTCTGCTAAATGTTGTGGAATTCAGTACTATCGTATCGAATAACTTATCTTATAAGTATAATCGAAATTTGATGCTGTAGAAATTGTTCCAACGCCGGCATGTATGACATTATCCGTGTAATAGATTACCTCCATAATTGAAACTATGGCATGTCATAAACTGGCGAAATTTAATATTGGAGGTCTTATAACATCTGGGTAACTGTGCAAAAAGCATCTTCACTAAAAAGAAGATAGAAAAAGGACTCAGCAAACTTTCATACTTTCCTCGAGAAGTAAACGCTGTAAAAGAGCAGTAAATTTATAAAGTTAATCCCTCCCAACCGACAGGCCTGGAAGTTATGACAGCGACGTAAGAACTTCCTGCCCATCTTAAATATACAGACTTTTTCCCTAGGTCATTGTGAGACCATAATTATTTCGGAAGAGCGCATACTGCTGACAGTAAATAAATGCAGCACAATAAAACCAGCATGCACCCACATTTTTACTTTATGGAAAGATTATGCAGTGGGTTTCCCAGTCAGAAATCACAACTAAATATTTGTTGTTACGAGAAGATCGCGATAAATCTACTGTAGATCCTTGAGTGGTTGATGGAAAGGTATTTTCGTGGTTCTTTTTACGTACAATACGTATGATGATATAGGTACATTTCTCATAGTTCTGTCTTTAAAAAACCATTTCCGTGTCCACATCGGACGCTTCCTGTAACCTCTGCACCTGGTGGAAGAGCCCCTGGCACCCAACGCCTTGGTCAAAGGCGAGAATTCCTGAAGCTCTTCCACTGAACTTAAAACATAGCAATTCCGTGTAAGCCATCTCCCACATATTTTCTATGAGAATACATAAGTTAATTGAAAAATATTAAGTTACAACACAACTGTGACGTGTTGAAACAAATGTCTTTTCTTTCTCCACAACATGGAAACGAAAGTTTGCAGCGAAAACAGAGTTTTGAAGATATAGCGCAACGGCTACGCACACTGATGGAGAATTCGATTTAGAATCCCGGAATCAAAATACGATTAAAATCAATTTTACTGTTCTCACGTTACGTGACCCACAAACGTAAGTAATACTACTTCGAGAAAAATGCGTTTGAAATTTTGGGTTATACTCTTCGTAGTTGCGTCGAACATGCTGATGCGACAAAAGTTATGGGATATGTCCAGCGTAGTGCAGCAACTCGACTTGGTTTGGACTTAAGAAGTCGCTACATGTATCCTGCGGAACTACTCAGCATTGCTGCCTCCGTAGCCGTCCATAATAGCGAGTGTGCTTCCGGTATAAGATTTTGTTCATGACTGACCTTTCGACTATAGCCCATGAACGTTAGCTGGGATTCATGTCGGACGATCTGGGTGGCCGAATTATTCGCTCGAACTGTGCAGAATATACTTCAAACAAATCGTGAACAGTTGTGGTTTGGGAACATGAAATCCACTGATGGCTGCAAATGGTCTCCAAGTAGTCGAACATAACCATTTCCAGTCAATTATCGGTTCAGGTGGACCAGAGGACATAATCCATTCCGTGTATACACATCTCATACTATTATAGAGCAACCCCTAGCTTGCGTAGCGCCTTGTTGATTACCTGGATGGGAAGACATAATCCATTCCGTGTATACACATCTCATACTATTATAGAGCAACCCCTAGCTTGCTTGTTGATTACCTGGATGGGATCCGCGCCACACACAAACCCTACCATCAGCTCCTACGAACTGAAGTCGGAACTCGTCTGACCAGGCCACGGTTTTCCAGTCGTCTAGGGTCCAACCGATGTGGTCACGAGCCCAGGAGAGATGCTGCAGGCGACATGGTGCTGTTAGCAAAGGCGCTCTCGTCGACCGTCTGCTGTGATACCCCATTAACGACAATTTACCCCGCACTGCCCTAACGGATTCGTCGTACATCCCACACTAATTGGTGTGGTTATTTCAAGGAGTTTTGCTTGTCTTCTAATTCTGAAACCCCTGTGCTCTCCGTCGTTACGTGTTGTCCGTGGTGAGAGGTAATGCCTAAAATGCGTGATTCATGGCACACTGGCAGTCTCTTGGCACTGTGAATTCAGGATTATTATATTCCGTAATTATTTCCGAAATGATCTGCCCCATGCCTCTTGCTCCAAATACCATTCTGCGTTTGAGGTCTGTTAATTTCCATCGGTGCGGCCATAACCGGGCGGGAAACGTTATCACATGAATTCACCTGAGTACAAATGATAGCTCCTCCAGTGCACTGTACACACGAAACTAACGTCATATGTGTATGTGCATATTGCTATCCCATGACTATTGTACGTCTAATCAGAGATCCACGGAGCATACAGGAATCCTCCCAGATCAAAGAGGAGGTCGAGGGGCGTGGTGGTACTGCTGACCACTTCGGCAGTTTCTGACATCTGCATCTCTGCGCACTCAATACCCTTTTGAGCCGCTCTTTTGCAGAAGTTGCAACAAGTTGTTCCGATCTCAAGTTCAACCTCATTCATTATTTCCAATAATGACTCTTCAGCCGTCGTTGAAATTACACTACTGGCCATTAAAATTGCTACACAACGAAGTTGAAGTGCTACAAACGCGATATTTAACCGACAGGAAGAAGATGCTGTTTTATGCAAATGGTTAGCTTTTCAGAGCATTCACACAAGATTGGCGCCGGTGACGACACCTACAACGTGCTGACATGAAGAAAGTTTCCAACCGATTTCTCATCCACATACAGCAGTTGACCGGCGTCGCCTGGTGAATGCGTACCATCACGTTTCCCACTTTCATACAGGTCGGATTGTAGCATAGCGCGATTGTAGTTTATCGTATCGCGACATTGCTGCTCGCGTTGGTCGAGATCCAATGACTGTTAGCAGCATATGGAATCGGTGGGTTCTGGAGGGTAATACGGAACGCCGTGCTGGATCCCAAAGTCCTCGTCAGTCGAGATGACAGGCTTCTTATCCACATGGCTGTAACGGATCATGCAGCCACTCCTCGGGCCCTGAGGCAACAGATGGGGACGTTTGCAAGTCAACAAACATTTGCACAAACAGTTCGACGACGTTGTCAGCAGCACGGACTATCAGCTCGGAGACCATGGCTGCGGTTACCCTTGACGCTGCATCACAGATAGGAGCGCCTGCGATGGTGTACTCAACGACGAACCTGGGTGCGCGAATGCCAAAACGTCATATTTTCGGATGATCCAGGTTCTCTTTACAGCATAATGATGATCGCATCCGTATTTGGCGACATCGTGGTGAACGCACATTGGAAGCGTGTTTTCGACACCGCCATACTGGCGTATCACCCGGCGTGATGGTATGGTGTGTCATTGTTTACACGTCTCGGTCATCTCTTGTTCACATTGACGGTAATTTGAACAGTGGACGTAATATTTCAGATGTGTTATGACCCGTGACTCTACCGTTCATTCGATCCCTGCGAAACCCTACATTTCAGCAGGATAATGCACGACCGCATGTTGCAGGTCCTGTTCAAAATGGTTCAAGTGGCTCTGAGCACTGTGGGACTTAACATCTGAGGTCATCAGTCCTCTAGAGCTTAGAAATACTTAAACCTAACTGACCTAAGGACATCACACACATCCACGCCCGAGGCAGGATTCGAACCTGTACGGGACTTTCTGGATAAAGAAAATGTTCGACTGCCGCCTTGGCCAGCACATTCTCCAGATCTCTCACCAACTGAAAACGTGTGGTCAATGGTGGGCGAGAAACTGGCTAGTCGCAATACGCCAGTCACTACTCTTAATGAAAGAAAATTGGCTCTGAGCACTATGGGACTTAACTGCTGCGGAACTTAGAACTACTTAAACCTAACTAACCTAAGGACATCACACACATCCATGCCCGAGGCAGAGCCGAACCTGTGACCGCAGCGGTCGCGCGGTTCCAGACTGAAGCGCCTAGAACCGCTCGGCCTCTCCGGCCGGCCTACTCTTGATGAACTGTGGTATATTGTTGAAGCTGCATGGGCCGTTATTACGGCCAGAGGTGGTTGTTCTGGGTACTGATTTCTCAGGATCTATGCACCCAAATTGCGTGAAAATGTAATCACATGTCAGTTCTAGTATAATATATTTGTCCAATGAATACCCGTTCATCTTTTGCATTTCTTCTTGGTGTAGCAATTTTAATGGCTAGCATTGTACATGTTGCAACGTTGGACACAACGACGACTGTTTTTCCCCCTCTGTGAGTGGCGTTCAGAGAAACTTTTTCACAACATGCATTGTAACTTGATAACGGAATTTCTGGGGAACTTCGGATAAACAGTAGACAAGCCAAAGAGTATTTTATGTCAAAAAGTTGATTTTTTTAAGTTTTCTCAGACTATTACGTCCTAAGAAGGAGAAGCGTCTATTAACAGGCGTCGCCATTCGATAGCGGAAGGACAATGTCCTATGGAATCTGCACTTTAGTGTTTCGCGATTATGTTGCTCGTGCTCGTCAACATCCAGCGACTACCACAGGAATTTTTCAGGAGGGCCAGATTTCAATCCATGCAGGCTATCAGCAGCCCCAAGCTAATAGTGCTGAAGAAGAGAGACATCTTGTTCGCTCGCTCGTGCTGGATCGTACAGTGACGTCGTGTGCTAGTAGTGAAGAATGGTCTTGTTAGCAGATACACAAGTATTCTCACGGACAGTGCATGACTCCGTGGCAGCCAGAAGTTGGCCGACAGTGGTGCATTTGACAGGAGCAGCATCGCGTGTCTTTTCATATGAGACCCGGCTTTGCATAAGGCACCTCGATGGACCCATCCGTGTTTGTTTTCTCCGAGGGCATCTGACGTCGCCAGACTCAGTTCGTCATTGTGCTATGAGTGTGGCTGTATGGGTTGCGATGATGTACACAACACGATTATCTCTAGTTCATACGGCTGGTAGCTATGACAGAAACCGATACATTTCTAGCGTGTTAAGTCCGCTTCGTCGACACAGGAGGTGTTCAAACTGTTTCCACGAAGAGCACAGTCGCTACATCTCACATCCGATCAAAGTCACCGGCCAAAACACATGGAAAACGCATTTGTGGTCCAATACACAGAAAGTCTAGAGCCAGTGTTCCAGCAAGATGCGGTAGCTCTGTGTGTTAACTTTTGCAATCTGTACACCCCCAAATCACCTACAAACTATACACACATCAAAAAAAGTTTTGCATCACCTCGGTTCCGAGAGTTCCGGAACCTATACAGAATTTTGGAATAGAGATCAACATAAACATCATTTCTGCACTTTTCACTCCTCATGAAAATCACACACTGCATGTTGTACCACCACACGTCTCATGACTTTCAGAGGTGGTGGTCCAGATTGCTGTACACACCGGTACTTCTAACACCCTGTAGCACGTCCTCTTGCATTGATGCCGGCCTGAATTCATCGTGGCATACTCTCCACAAGTTCATCAAGGCACTGCTGGTCCAGATTGTCCCACCCCTCAATGGCGATTCGGCGTAGATCTCTCAGTGGTTGATGGGGTACGTCTGATCCCGGCGAAGGTTCGAGTCCTGCTTCGGGCATGGGTGTGTGTGTTTGTCCTCAGGATAATTTAGGTTAAATAGTGTGTGAGCTTAGGGACTGATGACCTTAGCAGTTAAGTCCCAAAAGGTTGCACACACATTTGAACATTTGATTTGTTAATGGGTCATATCGTCCATAAACAGCCCTTTTCAATCCCAGGTATGTTCGATAGCGTTCATGTCTGGAGAACATGCTGGACACTCTAGTCGAGCGATATCGTTATCCTGAAGGAAGTCATTGACAAGTTGTGCACAATGGTGGAGTGAATTTTCGTCCATGAAGACGAATGGCTCGCCAACATGCTGCCTATATGGTTGCACTGCCAGTCGGAGGATGGCATTCACGTATCGTACAGCCGCCATGGTACCTTCCATGAACACCAGCGGCGTACGTCGGCACCACATAATGCCACACCAAAACTGCGTGGTACCTCCATCTTGCTGCACTCCCTGGACAGTGTGTCTAACGCGTTCAGCCTGACCGGGCAGCCTCCAAACACGTCTCCGATGACTGTCTGGTTGAAGACATATGCGATAGTCATCGGTGAAGAGAACGTGATGCCAATCCTGAGCGGTCCATTCGGCATTTTGTTGGGCCCTTCTGCTCCGCACTGCATGGTGTCGTGCAAAGATGGACCTCGCCATGGACGTCGGGAGTGAAGTTGCGCATCACGCAGCCTATTGAGCAAAGTTTAAGTCGTAACACGACGTCCTGTAGATGCACGAATAGCATTATTCAACAAAGTGGCGGTGCTGGGAGGGTTCCTCCAAACCATAATTCGTAGGTAGCGGCGATTCACTGCAACGGTAGTCATGGGGCGGCCTGAGCGATGCACGTCATCGACTATTGCTGTCTCTCTGTATTTCCTCCATGTCCGAACAACATCGCTTTGTTTCGAGACGCCTGGACAGTTCTCTTGTTGAGAGCCATTACTGGCACAATATAAGAATGCGGACGGGTTTGGACTCGGGTTTTGACCGTGTAGACATGGTTGAACTGCAGATAACACGAGCCGTATACCTCCTTCCTGGTGAAATGACTAGAACTGATCGGCTGTCGGTCTCCCTCCGTCTAGTAGGCGCTGCTCATGCATGGTTGTTTACAACTGTGGGCGGATTTAGTGACATCTCTGAACAGGCAAAGGGACTGTGTCTGTGATACATTATCCACAGTCAACGTCTGTCTTCAGGAGTTCTGGGAATGGGGGTGATACAAAACTTTTTTTGATGCGTGTATATTATTCCTACTAAATGGTGTAACCACAACAACATTATGAAATTCCCGTCCATGTAATGGATTATTAATGTAGAAGATCCAAGTAGAGTAGACAATATCTTGCATAGAAAATCTAAATCCTACAAGCAATTAACATTTTGGAACATGACGCAACACGAGGGTGTTAGGAGTGTAAGTGTAAAAATATTTATCAATGCTGCTTTAAAATGTGCCCACTTCAGTGTTTTGTTTTTCCTCCGGGTCTAACAGTCTTCCCACAAACAAGTCTGATAATTATATACCTGACTTTTCTAGACAGTCGTAACTGCACTACCAAGTGTACTACGTCTGTCAATAGAGACTCACTGGTTTATATCCACGCCTCCCCAAATCAACATCTGACCTGCTGGAGAGGGGAAAAAAAGCATCAGTGATTTGCGATTGGCACATGGTCTTGGAGGTACTAACCAAGCTACAAACATATTACTCAGAATATCTACAATTATTAGCCTGCAAATAAAGTACATACTAATGTTCAATACCCTGTCCTCAGTCACCAATAAAAATAGCTGTTCAACACCATAAGTAAGTGGTGATGAAAAGTTTCTGTTCGAAAGCGATACAGTCCAGAATTCGTATGTCAATCAGGCAAAATCGCCTTAACCATAGATGCAGTCATCTCACTGACACACAAGGCGGCAGGTACCCGTTTGGTAGAACGCCGTATTCTGTTGCACGAAAAAGTCTGTAACAGTCTGCAGCACATCCTCATTCGACACGAATAGTCGACCAAAAAAAATGTTCAAATGTGTGTGAAATCTTATGGGACTTAACTGCTAAGGTCATCAGTCCCTAAGCTTACACACTACTTAACCTAAATTATCCTAAGGACAAACACACACACCCATGCCCGAGGGAGGACTAGAACCTCCGCCGGGACCAGCCACACAGTCCATGACTGCAGCCAGCGCCTTAGAATCGTCGACTCCTCAAGCCCTTAATCAAGAGACCAAAGGCGTGGTAATTGGATGGGGAGAGATCAGGACTTCAGAACTTATACTCGTCGTACAGAAAGCGTAAATTCTAAGCTAAGGCATTTGGGTTACCATGAAGTAGCATCATCCCTTGTGTTACGGAACTAGGCGGATCAGTCCACAACGGTGGTTTTCGACAGACACGCCGCTGCCACATACACATTCTACATTCTCTGATGGATATCTATCCGTGTTTATCCATTGGCAGCCTAGACAAGAATAACAACACGTTGATCCTCTTTGGACGCATTCGGTAATAACGTCGCTGTAGTTCACGTTTCCGCATTTAAGGCACGCATGTCGGAAAGGCACGAACGCCACACTAATCCCCTGCATACATGTCGGTGCTTATATACATCTACATCTACATCAACATCTACATCTACATCTACATGGTTACTCTGCAATTCCCACTTAAGTGCCTGGCGAGGGTTCTTCGAACCATTTTCATACTACTTCTCCACCATTCCACTTTCGAATGGTGTGTGGGAAAAAGAAACACCTAAATCTTTCCGTTCGAGCTCTGATTTCTCTTTTTTTTTATAATGGTGATCATTTCTCCCTACGTATTGGTTGTCAACAAATTATTTACGCATTCGGAAAAGAAAGTTGGTGATTGAAATTTCGTAAATGGATCTCACCGTAAAGAAAACCGCCTTTGATTCAGTGACTGCCACCCCAACTCGCGTATCATATCAGTGGGGCTCTCACCCCTATTGCGCAATAACACGAAACGAGCTGCCCTTATCCGCACTTTTTCGATGTCCTCCGTTAATCCTACCTGATAAGGATCCCACACCGTGCAGCAATATTTTATCAGAGGACGGACAAGTGTAATGTTGGATGTCGCTATAATGGGTTTGTCGTATCCTCTAAGTGTTCTGCTAACAAAGCGGTCTTTTTTTCGCCTTCCTCACACTATTATCTATGTGGTCTTTCCAATTTAAGTTGCTCGTAATTGTAATTCCTGGGTATTTAATCGAATTGAGAGCCCTTAGATTTGTGTGACTTATCGTATAACCAAAATTTATCGGATTTCTTTTAATACCCATGTGGATGACCTCGCACTATTCTTTGTTTACTGCTAATTGCCACTTTTCGCACCATACAGAAATTCTCTCTAGATAATTTTGTAATTGGAATTATCGTCTGATGATTTTACTAGACGGTAAATTACAGCGTCATCTGCAAACAATCTAAGGGGGATGCTCAGATTATCACCTAGATCATTTATATAAATCAGAAACACCAGAGGGCCTATGACACTACCTTGCGGAACGCCAGATCTCACTTCTGTGATTTACCGTCTATCACTACGAAATGCGACCTCTCTGAGAGGAAATCACCAATCCAGTCACAGAACTGAGCCGATACTCCATGTGCATGAAATTTGATTAATAGGAAATCTAGGAATATTTAATCGATCTGAGAGCCCTTGTCGACAACACTCATTACTTCATGGGAATAAAGAGCTTGCTGTGTTGCACAAGAGCGATATTTTCTGAATCCTTGTTGGTTATGTGTCAATAAGTCATTTTCTTCAAGGTGATTCATAACGTTCGAATACAGTATATGCTCCAAAACTCTACTGCAAATTGAAGTCAGTGATACGGGTCTGTAATTCAATTGGTTACGCCTCTTTCCTTTCTTGAATATTGGTGTGACCTGTTCTACTTTCCAGTGTTTAGGAACAGACCTTTTGTCAGGTGAGCGGTTGTATATGATTGCTAAGAAAGGCGCTGTTGTGTCTGCATAGTTTGAGAGGAAACTGATTGGTATACGGTCTCGACCGGAATACTTGCCTTTCTTAAGTGATTTGAGTTGTTTAGCAACACCTGAGATATCTATTTTTATGTCACTCATGCTAACAGCGGGCCTGGCTTTGAATTTTGGAATAGTTACTTCGTCTTCCATTGTGAAGGAGATGCGGAAAACTGTATTTAGTAACTCCGCTTTAGTGGCACCGTCATCGGTAACATATCCATCGTAATCGCGCGGTGACGGTATTGACTGTTTTTTGCCACTGGTGTACTTTACGTACTACGAGAATCTCTTTGGGTTTTCTACCATATTTTGAGACAATATTTCCTTGTGGAAACTTTTAAAAGCATCTAGAATTGACGGTCCGCACTAAATTTCGAGCTTCCGTGAAACTTAGCCAGTCTTGGGGATTTTACTTTCTTCTGAATTTGGCATGTTTTTTTCGTTGCTTCTGCAACAGTGTTCTGACGTTCCCATCGCAGAGAACAGAAACTTTTTGACGTCCGTTGTATTAAAATACTTTAAATTAATATTCTGAGTTACTCGCCTTGCTGTGCGGTGAAAATAAAGAACTAAAACTAAAAGTTGAAGAGAAAAAATTTCGATGTTGTATGTGGATTTTATTTCGTGCAGCTGACCAGTTTCATATTTTATTACCTACTGTAAACAGTTGTGAGTACCATCGACCATTCCTACGCTCCGCCCATGTCTTTAGCCGTTTGACAGTGCAGAGATCCCCTCGGGAAGCTACACAACGGGAAAGTTGGTGCAGAGGTAATATCTGAGAATCGTGGGCAATATTACAAGTGCTCACTGAGGCGGAGACTGCAAAATAGTTTTGAAATAATGGGGTTGGAGTAACTCAATTTGGAAGCCCATTTCACTACACCATTAACGAAACAGACTATTCGACTTACAGAGCCTCTAATGCCCATGAGTCTTGTGTTAATTTTATATAGATGAATTATGTCAGGAAAGGCTGCCTCTTAGTTTTATAGATACGTCACTGTCTTGACGTGGCAGAGCGGGCAACTTCATCCTGCTCCTGAGAAGACGTAACGTGACGTGGCGGAGAACTCGCATCTCCAGCGCTTTGCTGTGCGCTCGCGGTCTCCTGCGCATGCGTAAATCCGCCGGTTGTGGAGCGAGTAAACAGTCCCATTATCAGAGTCGCTGCCCACAGCAGCCGCAATTGCTAAATAGTGGGGCTCCGCCCACCACGACGTGCGAGGACTAGTTAATCAAATATTCGTTACCAAATTGTGTACGATAGCCAGAGCGCGCACGCGAAATTGGAGTCTGCGGCAGATTGTCACAGACTCAGTCTCCCTTGTGATCAATTACGCAGAAGAGTCAACACCTCCGGTCATTTAATTTCCTTAATGCTTGCCCATTAGTGTGAAATGGTGTGTATGTACCAACCGCTTGTTTGGAATCAGTACGGCGAGGTGGGTCGACGTGGAGACGGGACTGATCTGGTTTATATTGCGCCACGAGATCGAGACAGTTACACTAACAACTGAGCATTCACGTAACACTGTTTCGCGTCACTAATTAAAACGATACTCCTCTTGTAAATTCCTTGTGCTCCATCATCAGTATATCAGAAGCAGGTACCTAAAACCTGGTGAGCACCGCTGCCCGACGTTGAGCAATTTACATGTACTCTGTACCACCAGTAAAAGGAAAAGGCTAAATCTTTTAGAGGAAATTGAAATTCTGAGACAATCGGGTACAGCAAAAGCATTTTATTGAACGATAAACTGGTTGGCAGAAACAAGCCTTATTATAACATTATGGTAACCACTACTGCATAGACCTTTATTGTGAATGTAACGCTACCTTTCTCATTCCTTGCCTTTTAACTGGTTTTATCCGACTGACTTTTTTTTTCTCTTATTGGTTTTCGATTCCCCCGAAGGGGGCGGGCTGGCAGCAGCTTAGTATGCCGCTCTTCAGCCTACAGAATTTGTTTTAAAAAGATGAAGATAACAACTAATAAAAACAGGCGATAAAATCGGAGACTTAAATGGTAACATGGCGGAAAATCGTGGAACTTAAAACATAGAACAAAGGGTTGATGATGCTAATAAAATACATATGAAGCAGACAGGTAAAATAATAGACAGACAATTAAAAAATACGGCGACAGTCTGGTTTCTGTTCGCAAGAGATATAAAATCCACACCCAGCGACAGCATGATTTTTGTTCGCAACACTTTGGAAAGACGAACAACTCTGAACATTCACTTGAACACTGCACTAAAATGTTGGCACAAATATGACATGCCATAGCCGAGGGCAGACGGGGGCAACCTGGACAGATGATGGGAAAGATGGGAAAGAAAAGAGGGTTGGGGAGGTAAAACGAAAGGGGGGGGGAGGGGGCAACGGAGCCGATGGAGGACGAGGACCCATAAGAGGGGATGGGGGGAGGGGGAAGGAGGGTGCTGGTCAGACGCGACAGGGAGTGGGGAAAGGCAGAGCAACGGAAGACAAATGACTCGGGTGGTGGGGGGGGGGGGGGGCTGACTAACGTTTTAGCGTCATTTTCAGTTTTACTGCTTGACAAGTTTTAAAAATTTTACGCATTATAGACATCATCTTACCCGCACGAATTTTGTATGTTTCACCTATTTTATTAATATTCGTATTCTTGCACTAAATTCAATTCTAGTAATTTACTGTTTTACCTCATTTGTCTTGCGCATATGTAATTTAGTTTGCAACCGCTTTTTGTAAGGTCGTTGGCTAGCCAACGGCATCTGTCTTTAATCTCTGTTACTACGATCGTATAATCTTGCCTCTACGGCTCTGTTTTAGTGTGGCCGGCTTGGAGGGCTGACGTATGCTGTTCTCGTCCGAATTGTTTCCTAAATTTTTCTTCTTCTGTCATAGTTTTCCTACCGAGCAGGTAGTGTAATTACACTTGGCATTGTATCCCACGTTCCAGAGGTTTCGCAATGATTTTACTAATCCCATGACGATAGGACGATGGTTCGCTAGAAAATTTTATCTCTATGCCATATGTGAGCATTAATGGATTAATGTTGGCTTTCCACATTAATTTTTATACAGGTAATTACAGAGACGACTGCACAGCCTGAAACATTGCCTCTTTTGTGTTTTTATATTATGTTGTTTGTAGGGCTGACAACCACAGCCAAACTTCGACATTTTTTCCAAGAAAATCCCTCACTAATTGTATGAATGATTTTTATTAAATCTGCGACCGGTTTCGCACCTTTTATCAGTTCATCCCCAGGCAAAATACGCTATTTATAACATGGTAACGTTGAACATTGCCCTGTAGCTACTCCCCGCCATTCACGTCCAATATTCCGACACCTGTTAAAAGCGGTCGTTAAAATTTAAAAATTTTTTTAAAGATATTTTTTACATGACGGCGGTGGAAATCAACGTGCTAGTTGAGAGGAGCCGCGCGTTAGCAGACACGGCCTTTTTAAAAAAGATGTTTATATTTTAACTACCGCTTTCACAAGATTACGGTATACTGGACGTGAATGGTGGGAAGTGACTATAGGGCCATCTTCAGCATTACTATGTTATAAATAGCGTATCTTGCCTGAGGATGCACCGTTAATTGGTGCGAAACCGATCATATATTTAATAAAAATCACTCACACAGCCAGTGCAGTTTTTATATACATTTCCTCATTTTTCTCTGCATATGCCTCTCTATTGTAATTTTTCACCCCTAAGCCAATATGATGATGCCCCAAAAGGGCAAATCGCGTTATTTCCAGTAAATAAAAAAAGATTTAGCAACCGACGCTGTCTTATTTGAACAGAGGAAAACTTGACTGATGTCAAGAGTTAGCTCTGTTACCAGAGAAAAAAAGCTTTTAGTAGAAAAATGGCTCTGAACACTATGGGACTTACCAGCCGAGGTCATCAGTCCCCTTGAAGTTAGAACTACTTAAACCTAACTAACCTGAGGATATCACACACGTCCATGCCCGAGGCAGGGTTCGAACCTGCGACCGTAGCGGTCACGTGGTTCCAGACTGAAGCGCCACCCCGGCCGGCGCTTTTAGTAGAGTTATCACTTGACGCAATAAGTTATGTCAAGTTTGTTGCTGATGTCCTTGTTATAAGCGATGTCTGAAAGGTGTAATGAAGGACGTGCTCAGTCAAATGTGACACAGTGGCGAAAAGTAGCTGTATTGTTTGGACATACCCCTGATCACATCGTGAATGACGTTGCCTGATTTTTTTGTGTAACAACGTTTACTGTCCAAATTGCTTACAAAAAATGATGGACCACCTGCATCCTTGTGAACCGTTCTAAGAACAGAGATCATGAAAAGACCGTAACCAACAGGCACCGGATTCGAGTGTCACGCATTATCAGTGACAATAGTTTATAAACAGGACAGAAATTACTTTTGTTGCTGACTAGAGTCCAATTCGAACCAGTTCCCGAGCTAATTTTGAGAATTGTGGTACCCACGCAGACCATTTGGAATCGAGTACCATGCAAAAGGGCTTTCCTCACGGAGTCACATTGAGCCGCAAGTCTTCAATGGACGAACAGCTCAAATAGTAAACATAGCTTCCAAAAGATGTGATAAAAAGTTTATTTCTTAACTCATTCACATGGATGGAAAGACTGGAAAACCAAATTTTGGCAACAAAATCTATGTTGGATAAACTTTCTGTAGCCAAAATAAAAATTCCTAATTTTTTTTGGATTTCTTTAAAAGAATCTAAGTTGCTTGAGATCCCAGCGCTTTGACGTCCGTTTCTTTTTTAAGAGAACGTGGAATTCCTTACACCTTTGATAACCACAAATTTTTCTGTGCCTAATGTCAAGAGCGCTACAGTTCGTCGAAAACCTTAAGTTTCTCAAGATTTGTGCAAAATAGGAAAATAATTAGCTGTAGATCAATTTTTTCTCGAATTTTATTTATTTAGCAGAAGTATATTATATAATGAAAGTGAGAATCTCAGTTTGCGGCATTCAATTACTCCATGTGCAATCGGGTGATTCCTGGACCTCACTTATTGTGATACATACTTGACTACTCTCTCTCTCGCCTCATGTAAAGTGAAATAGATAGCTAATTATACCAGTATAAAGAAATCATGTAATCTAAATCAAACCTACACTTTCATCATAATTAAAAAAGGCGTTAACATATACAAACACTTTTTACTATATAAATTATAGAGTGCAGCAATGAGTCGTCCCTTTTAGATTTTATTATGCAAATCCAGATTTCGGCTAGTAGCTAGCGATTGTCAATGCGCTATTTTTTATTCTCAATGTTTGTAAGTGCCTGTTGTTCGGGCTTCAGTCACAGTTCTTTCGAATGAGCGAGAATAAAACATAAAATCTTCTATCCTACCTTACGCTAGCTGTAGGCTCTTTCTTCCGACTTTTTGACTGGACTACAAGTAACAGAACCCAACAGTAGCTGACCGGACTGCGCGGTGTGGTACGATGAGTTGTGATTTTGTCTTTTTTTCAAATGACAGAAACGTGCAGCTGGGGACAGGTTTATTTCAGGTCAGAGGTTGTTTTATGACATTTGGGGATTTTGTTCGTATCACGAACTGAATCCGCTAATTCAGGTTACCGAGAAGACCAACCATCATATTGATTTCACAATTCATCATGACGATGTTTTGCCCTTTCTACTATGTTACTAGTGTACTGTGGTTACTACTGTCAACCAAGATGAGTACAGCCGCTTCACAAGGCTGATTTTGATCCTGTAGAATAAAATTTAAGACTATCTGTAACAGACGGTGGAACATAAACAACATTCCAAATGTCTGGTAGCTCTACGGGCTCAATCTGAATACGATGTAAAACATGTCTGACGCTTTGGTGTGCTAACGTCGCAGCCACGAACTAGCGGCTCATATTTACCGGGAACTGTCTGACCTGTGCGCAGACGTTTGCTGCCACATAATTCCGGAAAACTCCCAAGTACCTGTCGAATTCATACCAAGCAAATTCGCTGCTGTATTACGCTCAAAAGGTAAGCCAACACGCTTGTAATCAGGTGGGCGTAATGTTTTGGCTTATCAGCATTGGTGCATTGCCTGTCATAAAAGCGCTTTTGGGTTAGCCCAATAGTCGAAATATTTATCAGTAGCAGATGTTGACTGAGTGCATACTAGAACGTACCTTATGCTTCTGGTAGTTGCAATGACCTTATTAACAGCATATGTACACTATTTTTGATTCACCTACACAATGTGGCTGAACTTCTTTTCACACTACTGTTGCTCATTACTCTTGACTTTATTATCTGATTACCTTTCAGGGCCATGAGTGAAGGTTATGTAGACCTTTATGTGCACCTCAGTGAGGTACCACGAGATACACTACTCGCCATTAAAGTTGCTACACCAAGAAGAAATGCAGATGATAAGCGGGTATTCATTTGACAAATTTATTATACTAGATCCGACATGTGATTACATTTTCACGCGAATTGGGTGCATAGAACCTGAGAAATCAGTACCCAGAACCACCAACTCTGGCCGTAATAACGGCCTTGATACGCCTGGGAATTGAGTCAAGCAGAGCTTGGATGGCGTGTACAGGTACAGCTGCCCATGCAGCTTCAACACCATACCACAGTTCCTCAAGAGTAGTGACTGGAGTACTGTGACGAGTCAGTTGCACAGCCACCATTGACCAGGCATTTTCAGTTGTGATAGATCTGGAGAATATGCTGGCCACAGCAGCAGTCGAACATTTTCTGTATTCAAAAAGGCCCGTACAGGGCCTCCAACATGCGGTTGTGCATTATCCTGCTGAAATGTAGGGTTTTGCAGGGATCCAATGAAGGTTAGAGCCACGGGTCGTAACACATCTGAAATGTAACGTCCATTGTTCAAATTGCCGTCAATTCGAACAAGAGGTGACCGAGACGTGTAACCAATGACACCCCATACCATCACGCTGGGCAATAAGCCAGTATGGCGATGACGAATACACGCTTCCAATGTGCGTTCACCGCGTTGTCGCCAAAACGGACGTGATCATCATAATGCTGTAAACAGAACCTGGATTCATCCGAAAAAATTACGTTTTGCCATTCGTGCGCCCAGGTTCGTGATTGAGTACACCATCGCAGGTGCGGCTGTCTGTGATGCAGCGCCAAGGGTAACCGCAGCCACGGTCTCCGAGCTGATAGTCCATGCTGCTGCAAACGTCGCCGAACTGTTCGTGCAGATGGTTGTCTTGCAAACGTCCCCATCTGTTGACTCAGGGTCCAAGACGTGGCTGCACGATCGGTTACAGCCATGCGGATAAGATGCCTGTCATCTCGACTGCTAGTGATACGAGGCCGTTGGGATCCAGCACGGCGTTCCGTATTACCCTCCTGAACTCACCGATTCCATATTCTACTAACAGTCATTGGATCTCGAACAACGCGAGCAGCAATGTAGCGATACGATTAACCGCAATCGCGGTAAGCTACAATCCGACCTTTATCATAGTCGGAAACGTGATGGTACGCATTTCTCCTCCTTACACGAGGCATCACAACAACGTTTCACAAGGCAACGCCGGTCAACTGGTATTTGTGTATGCGAAATCGGTTGGAAACTTTCCTCATGTCAGCACGTTGTAGGTGTCAACACTGGCGCCAACCTTGTGTGAATGCTCTGAAAAGCTAATCATTTGAGTATCACATCATCGTCATCCTGTCAGTTAATTTTCGCATTTGTAGCACGTCATTTTCGTGGTGTAGCCATTTTAATGACCATTAGTGTAGATGAAAATGGAGGAGAGCTATAACGTGCCCACGCCCCCCCCCCCCTCCCCCTCCCCTTTCCCAACACCATGGACTGTGGTAAGACTACAAAAGATGAGTGTGAAGGGCTCTGCACGTAATCTCCGGTTCACATCTCACAACTGTTAAATTGATGTCGCTAACTGCTGACCAGATGTGCTGTTGGAAGTTGGTTTAAATGTCAGTTTTATGATTTAAGACAAACTATGTTTTTGGATTGCAAAAGATGTAATTTTAAAGTTTGTTAAAAAACATTTTCAAAAACCTGTGTGCTGTACTTCATTGTTTACTAACCAAACTGGTATTCGAATGTGCAAGCCATCGTTAGTCGCATCTGATGCAGAGTAACAAAGAAGTATGTGCACATCACTTTCTGCAACATGACAACTATATGTATAACAGCAGAGACTTACATGCATGTGAGTTACAAGTTCTTTGCAAAACTGTATACATTATTCATTAGGAGGAAGCCTTAGTAATTTACGTATATTATTAGAGAGAGAACAATTGATAAATTTTTGTTTTCCGTAGACTCAAGAGGAATCGTTCATTGCAGGTGTTTCGGTTAGAAACGGAATATGAGCTCGGATTAGGTAAGAAAGGGAAGGAAAATCAGCTCTGCCCCTTCATAGGAACCATCCTGGCATTTGCCTTAATCTGTTTAGGAAATTCACGGAAAACGTAAAGCTAAATGGGCAGACGGGGATTCGAACCACTGTTTTCCTGCTGCCCCCTCGCTCGGGAATAGAGTAGTTAAGACACTGGAGAATGATTTTCTCGTGGGAATCACTTAGTCTTGGTACGAAGACATGTTGAAATAATGGATAACTACTGACTTTAAACACGTGAGCTCTGGGCTATAGCTTAACACAAGTGTGTGACGTTTACTGAAGAAAGCCCAGACCACACAGGAAGGTTATAGTTACAGAAGTTTAGATGATTACTTTCTGAATTACTGATGGAAGCAGGTACATATCTGCTACGTAACATTGCCGTCAATTTGAGATCTGTTAGCTGGGAAGTAGCTTCAAAATATGCTTTCAGCTGAAGTCAGTATTGTTTTGCTCTCTCAGAAACACTCACTCCCAATTTACAATAAGTACAATAAACTTCTTCCCAGTTCCGATTATGGACAACCATCAGCTGTATAATGGAATGACGACAGCGAAAGTTTGTGTAGGACTGGGACTCGAACCTGGATTCCCCGGTTATCGCGAGCGGTCTACAACACATGCTTGTCCATCCATTGTGTATATTCCCTTTCAGGTGAGATATTCTATGTGAAAGTCGATTTCCTGGTGTCTATGGATACATACGACATTGTAGTGCATGTGTTATTTCGAATTTCCAGCGTTAAAGTCTGCTGATATCTCCGTCACAGTTCGCTGCCTGTACTATTTTACCAGTCTGCTCAGCGTATGATGTCCGGCGTCCGTAATGAAGGGTGGCTGCCCACCCCTGGACGCGGTTTCACTTTAGTTTCGCCACATGCAGAAGACACTCACCACAGCAGTCCTCGAACACCCGGCAAGTCATACAGTTTCCGAAATGCTGGAGCCGAGTCCCGTGGCCATCACAATCTTCCCTCGGTCAAACTCAGATAGATCCCGCGCCCTACCTATTATAAACATGGGCAGCGCCCTCGCAGATGCTATACGCACAGGGCGTGTGTCTTACAAGGGAACCTCCCCATCGCACCCCCCTCAGATTTAGTTATAAGTTGGCACAGTGGATAGGCCTTGAAAAACTGAACACAGAACAATCGAGAAAACGGGAAGAAGTTATGTGGAACTATGAAAAAATAAGCAAAATATACAAACTGAGTAGTCCATGCGAACATAGGCAACATCAAGAATGATCTGAGTTCAGGAGCGCCGTGGTCCCGTGGTTAGCGTGAGCAGCTGCGAAACGAAAGGTCCTTGGTTCAAGTCTCCCCTAAAGTGAAAAATTTTTCTTTGTTTTCGCAAAGTTATGATCTGCCCATTCGTTCATTGACGTCTCTGTTCACTGTAATAAGTTTAGTGTCTGTGTTTTGCGACCGCACCCCTCAAGCGAAAAATTTTTCTTTATTTTCGCAAAGTTATGATCTGTCCATTCGTTCATTGACGTCTCTGTTCACTGTAATAAGTTTAGTGTCTGTGTTTTGTGACCGCACCGCAAAACCGTGCGATTAGTAGACAAAAGGACGTGCCTCTCCAATGGGAACCGAAAACATTTGATCGCAAGGTCATAGGTC
Source organism: Schistocerca serialis cubense (assembly GCF_023864345.2). Classification (NCBI taxonomy): domain Eukaryota; kingdom Metazoa; phylum Arthropoda; class Insecta; order Orthoptera; family Acrididae; genus Schistocerca; species Schistocerca serialis. The sequence continues at coordinate 316,544,454 of NC_064644.1, read as the reverse complement.
AACCAATTCCTCCACAGGAAAACACGTCTGATATATTCTATACGACACTGGTGAGGGCATGTGCGTCACATGACAGGAATATGTTGTCGACACACCTAACTTGTACACTTGGTGAATGGGTAAAAAGATTCTTCTACATTGCCCGATTTAGGTTTTCTTGTGGATGTGAGAATTACTCCCAAAAAAGTGATCAAAACATAAAAGTTTGTCACATAAACTGCAACAAATGAATCCAACAGTTTCAAAGTCGCACACTTTTCCCTGTGCTGTCAAAACATATGTTTTTAACGTTTTCAATTTTTTCCATGTGTAGACCGTCAAATCCTGCATATTTCCAAGCAAATCTGAACATGTCCTGGAATTTTGGAGAGCGAAGTTGATTATGTGTGAGTGCCTGAACTTTGATAATTGTCTGAAAATAAAAATTAAAATTCTACGCTCGAAGAGAGAATTGAACCAAGGACCTCTTGTTCCGCAGCTGCTCACGCTAGCAACGGGACCATGGCGCTGCTGGGCTCAGATCATCCTTGATGTTGCCTATCTTCGCATGGACTACTCAGTTTGCATATTTTGCTTATTTTTTTCATAGTTCCACACAACTTCTTCCTGTTTTCTCGATTGATCTGTGTTCAGTTTTTCAAGGCCTATCCACTGTGCCAACTTATAACTAAATCTGAGGGGGGTGCGATGGAGAGGTTCCCTTGTTAGTAGTAGTCATTCCTCGCCAGGTGACGCTGCTATTGCTTGGACAGGTTTTTATCGATACTACGTAGGTTTTCATAACATTTTGGCTCATCAGTGCAGATGTATTATTGGATAAAATGTAATTTTAACTTTCTGTCTAGCAGGAATTATTGGGAATTGGTTCAGGTAAGCCGCAACTACTCATCATTAAATAGAAAAGTGAATCTTGTAAGTTTGGCTGTTTCTGTATCGGAGTGTTAAACGCGGGTAATGCACTGAATTTAATCCAGATCGCTGTAACTCAAAAACTATAATTAGTTTTCACAGGTGCACTGAAAAATTTCTACATCGGTGACAATGAAGTGATGAGACGAGGATTCCTTTTCCGAAAGTACTTTTATTACATACACAATACTGAAGTGCCTGTGTTACCCCGAATTACAACGCAACGTTCCAATGCACGTCCGAATGAACATCGTAGGCTGGGCAGACTGGTAAAATAGGACAGGCAGCGAACTGTGACGGAAATAACATCAGACTTAAATGCTCGGCTGATTACAGTCGTGTCTGAACGCACGGTGCACCAAACACTCCTAACGATGGGTCTCCCCAGCGAACGACCCATGCATATGCCAATGTTAACATTACGACATCGCCAATTACGACTGAAGTACGAGGTGCATTCAAGTTCTGAGGCCTTCGATTTTTTTTCTAATTAACTACTCACCCGAAATCGATGAAACTGGCGTTACTTCTCGACGTAATCGCCCTGCAGACGTACACATTTTTCACAACGCTGACGCCATGATTCCATGGCAGCGGCGAAGGATTCTTTAGGAGTCTGTTTTGACCCCTGGAAAATCGCTGAGGCAATAGCAGCACGGCTGGTGAATGTGCGGCCACAGAGAGTGTCTTTCATTGTTGCAAAAAACCAAAAGTCACTAGGAGCCAGGTCAGGTGCGTAGGGAGCATGAAGAATCACTTCAAAGTTGTTATCACGAAGAAACTGTTGCGTAACGTTAGCTCGATGTGCAGGTGCATTGTCTTGGTGAAACAGCACACGCGCAGCCCTTCCTGGACGTTTTTGTTGCAACGCAGGAAGGAATTTGTTCTTCAAAACATTTTCGTAGGATGCTCCTTTTACCGTAGTGCCCTTTGGAACGCAATGGGTAAGGATTACGCCCTCGCTGTCCCAGAACATGGACACCATCATTTTTTCAGCACTGGCGGTTACCCGAAATTTTTTTGGTGGCGGTGAATCTGTGTGCTTCCATTGGTATTACTGGCGCTTTGTTTCTGGATTGAAAAATGGCATCCACGTCTCATCCATTGTCACAACCGACGAAAAGAAAGTCCCATACATGCTGTTGTTGCGCGTCAACATTGCTTGGCAACATGCCACACGGGCAGCCATGTGGTCGTCCGTCAGCATTCGTGGCATCCACCTGGATGACACTTTTCGCATTTGCAGGTCGTCATGCAGGACTGTGTGCACAGAACCCACAGAAATGCCAACTCTGGAGGCGATCTGTTCAACAGTCAAAACAATTCTCTCCACTTTCTTGATCATGTCGTCAGACCGGCTTGTGCGAGCCCGAGGTTGTTTCGGTTTGTTGTCACACGATGTTCTGCCTTCATTAAACTGTCGCACCCACGAACGCACTTTCGACACATCCATAACTCCATCACCACATGTCTCCTTCAACTGTCGATGAATTTTAATTGGTTTCACACCACGCAAATTCAGAAAACGAATAACTGCACGCTGTTCAAGTAAGTAAAACGTCGCCATTTTAAGTATTTAAAACAGTTCTCATTCTCGCTGCTGGCAGTAAAATTCCATCTGCCGTACGGTGCTGCCATCTCTGGGACGTATTGACAATGAACGCGGCCTCATTTTAAAACAATGCGCATGTTTCTATCTCTTTCCAGTCCGGAGAATAAAAATCGGCCTTAGAACTTGAATGCACCTCGTACCAGCGTGACCGTCTTCACTGGACTTTGGCGCTGTGGCAGAGCGTTGCATGGTCTGATGAATCCCGATATCTACATCATGCCGAAGGGAGGGCACGAATCTGTCGTCTTCCAGAGGAATCGCTCTTGACACCATACATATACTCGTTCCCCAAAGTGTTACACTTAACTCCTTTCGGACGTGGTGGACCACTGGTATTAGTCGACCACGATATTATCGCATCTGAGAGGGCAATCCTGTCGCCTTATCGTAAGCCAGCACGTAATGGGATTTGATAGATTATGGACAACTGACCTGGAAGTATTGACATCATGATCACCAGTTTACTTACTTACTTTCTATGACGTCACCGCGTGTTTCTTGTTACGGCTAAAAGCAATAATACGAAGGTTGGAACTTTAATAGTGGCAACTATTATTTACAGCTCGTACAAAATAGACGTGTTTCAAAAGTTTTACTGACCTTCAAAGTAGTCACCAGCATTGTGTATATCTCGTTGCCAGCGATGTGGAGGTCGTAGGATACACTTAGCAGCGCCAATTGTGTTGACAGTTCGAGTGGCGCCGTCTATTGCCAGAGGAATTTGTAGCAGTTTTGAAGCGAATGCGTGAAGTGTTTCCTTCAGTTTAGAAATCGAGCTTACGAGAGCTTAAGTCAGGGGAGCGCAGTATGTGGTGTAGGACTTAGCAGCCGATCAATAAAATAAATCAGTAACAGCTGGCACTGTACATGCTTGAGCACTGTCTTGCAAAATGATGGTCAGGTCCTCCAGAAAGTTTCATCATTTCTGTGTCTATGCTGTTCATTTTTGGGACACAGCCTACAACTAGCTTTGAGGCAGAAGTGATGACACTTACTGCAGGACCTGATCATCATTTCGCAAGACAATGCCCAAGCACGTACGGTGCAGGCTGTTACAGATTTGTTTGACTGATGGGGCTGCTAAGTGCTATACCACCTACTGCACTCCCCTGACTTAAGCCCTTGTGAGTTCAACTCAATGTATAAACTGAAGGAAACACTTCAAGGCATGCACTTTAGACCTGCTGCAAATTCGTCATGCAATAGACCGTGCCGTTCGAACTGTCAGCACAACTGGCACTGCTAACCGTATACTACGACTTCCACATCGCTGCCGACGGGTGATACACACTGCCGGTGAGTACTTCGAAGGTCGCTATTACTTTGAAACATGTATCTATTTTGAACGAGTTGTAAATAAATAGTTGCCACTATTGAAGTTCCAACCCTCGTATAATGGTCGAATAGTAAAAGCGTATGCCTACAAGCCGTGAGGTCGTGTGATTGAATTCTGAGCAAACCATGTGAATATTTCACTCTACATTTAGCCCACACATAATCTCTCAGTGATGTGTAGATTCACCGGGAACGGTCTTCGGGTTTCACGTTAAACTGCCGGACCACTTTTCTGGTGGGGTTACGCAAGTCGCTGAAACAGCTTCCAACTGAAAGATCGACATAAGGCGGTCGAACCATAAGGAGCTACTGTTATTATTATTATTATTATTATTATTATTGTTATTGGTTGCTAGAATCAACTGTGTGCATTCAGTGCTCAAACATAAGAACCAGGCAAAGCTGTGGTTAACTAATCTATCGCCGGGCGGTGTGGCCGAGCGGTTCTAGGCGCTTCAGTCTGGAACTGCGCGACCGCTACGGTCGCAGGTTCGAATCCTGCCTCGGCCATGGATGTGTGTGATGTCCTTAGGCTAGTTAGGTTTAAGTAGTTCTAAGTTCTAGGGGACTGATGACCTCAGAAGTTAAATCCCATTGTGCTCAGACCCACTTGATTTTGAACTAATCTATCAATATTTTCCTGTCATACAAGCTTTTATCAGTATTTTTTTTAGTTATTATTCTTCTATGCGATACCTTCTGAAGACTATTTTCAGTCAGTAGCTCGGTACGGGCTTTTGTCAAAGTTTCGAGAACATACCTTCACCGAAGAGTCAAGCACAATATTGCTCCCTCCTACGTATATCTCGCGAAGTGACCATGAGGATAAAATCAGAGAGATTAGAGCCCACAAAGAGGCATACCGACAATCCTTCTTTCCACGCACAATACGAGACTGGAATAGAAGAGAGAACCGATAGAGGTACTCAAGGTACCCTCCGCCACACACCGTCAGGTGGCTTGCGGAGTATGGATGTAGATGTAGATGTAGATGTACGTACCTTAACAATCCTTGCATTTACTTTTGGAGAGTGTCTGCCTTGAGCAAAACACAGCATTTCCTTTTTGTTCCCTAGACTTTTTACGCCGAATTTTCATCTTCATCATTAGGGTATTTTGTTATCTTCTATGAAACAAGAAAAATGCTTTTTATCATTTGCAAATACATTTGAGTTTTTTACGACAGTATTTACGTACTTGAAAAACCAACAAGTTTTGTCTCTTTTTAAAATATGTATATACTGTCTTAAAAATTAAATTTATATGTGTAAAGATAGTAAAAAGCGTTTTTCCTGTTTTACAGAATATAACAAAAGACACCTGATGATGCTAAAACTTCAGCAAAACATGTCTAGAGAATATAAATAAAAATAAAAGTTGTGTTTTGCTCAAGGCAGACCTCTCCAGAAACGAACCTGTTTGTAAGCAAACATGGACAAATCATCTTCTAATTCAAAATGATTAACTGTTCTTGTTATATGAGATTCTATTAACGTTACACGCTACAGTTAACGGTTTGTTCTAATTACAATATCTAAACTAAATTATCTAACAATTAACTTAGTGTGTGTCTGAGTATTACTATCACCAGTCTTAGTACGAGTGTTGCTCAGAAAGTAAAGTACCGAATCTTTATTTCTCAGCCGGAAACGATGCTACGAATGCCAAACGGTACGTATGTATTATTTGAAGTCTTCTGAGTGAACGCGCCAAGTTTCTGTCACTTCAGACAGTCAGCGTAGATGCAGGACAGTTTCAAAATGGCGTCTGTAGGTGATATACGTTACAAGCAACGTGCCGTCTTTGAATTTCTCACTGCAGAGAAAGAAACTGCGGTGAATATTCATAAACGCTTGTGCCAGGTCTATGGAGCATCTGCTGTCGACGGAAGTACAGTTAGTCCTGGGCACGGAGGGCGAGGTCATCAGAAGGCAGTTCGGCATGGGCAGAGCCCCACGATTTGCAGCGGTCGGGAAGACCATCCACAGCCGTCACACCTGACATGTTGCAGCGAGCTGACGTTGTCGTTCTCGGGGACAGACGCTTTACGATTCGGCAGTTGGCGCTGCATCTGTCAGTCAGCAAATAAAGTGTGGATACAATTATCCGCAGTTTTGGTTATTCAAAAGTGTGTGCAAGATGCGTCCCCCGGTGTCTAATGATGGATCACAAACAGCACAGAAAAAATATTTGTCTTGATTTGTTGCAACGTTTTCAAGCTGACAGGGACGCTTTCTTGTCCCAGATTGTGACAGACGATGAAACCTGGGTTCAACATTTTGTGCCCGAAATAAAACACCAGTCGATGGAATGGCAACATTCCAAAAAAAGAAAAAAAAATCGAAGCAACTGCGTCCGCCGGTAAGGTCATGATCACCGTGTTCTGGGACTGTGAAGGTGTGATTCTCATTGATGTGATGCCAAGAGGCGGTACCATTACTTAATTAGCTAATTTCAACACATTAATAAAACTCAAGATGCGCTTCCGGCAGTCTGAGGACTACTGAATACATCGCAAATGATTGGACAGTGTTACCTCATTCATCCTACAGCCCTGAACTAGCCCCCTAGGTCTTCAAACCGTTTGTGCCATTTAAGAATGCCCTTCGTGGAAGACATTTTGAGCACGATGAGCCCGCAGCTCGTGGTCGTGCGGTAGCGTTCTCGCTTCCCACGCCCGGGTTCCCGGGTTCGATTCTCGTCGGGGTCAGGGATTTTCTCTGCCTCGTGATGACTGGGTGTTGTGTGCTGTCCTTAGGTTAGTTAGGTTTAGGTAGTTCTCAGTTCTAGGGGACTGATGACCATAGATGTTAAGTCCCATAGTGCTCAGAGCCATTTGAACCATTTTTGAGGACGATGAGGATATGGTTCACACAATGAATCACTGGTTCCTGGAGAAGGATTGGTACCGATATCGCAAACGCGCCCTTGTTTCACGCTGGAGGAAGGCCAATAAACGGGCGGAGATTACTTGGAGAACTTGGGTGATTAGATAAAACACCGTTTTTTCATGTGTGTAATTCTCATTACGTTCAAAACAGAATTGTTGAAGAAAATATGCGGTGCATTTCGTTTTGGGCAACCCTCGTATGTTGTCTAAATTTTAGAAGATTCTTTGTTGATTTGTTGTATAACCAACAGGACAACATTTAATTAGTTCAAAAATATTTTTTCCTGTTTTCATTAACTAGTCAAAATGCTATGATGATCGGATGGTTTCCGGCATTTGCCTTAAGCAATGGAGGGAAGCCATGGAATCATAAACCTGAATGGTGAGACGGGAATTTAAAGAGCTGTCCTAGTGAATATGATTCCAGTGTTTTACAACTACTCCATATAGCTCGGATTGTACTTGGGCAAGTAATAAGAGGAGACACTGAACAAGTTGGTTATCTGAGACCTGAAATACACATAAAAGGATGATGCAATTGTGACATAGTGGCTACGATTGCACAAGGCCAAAAGGCTTTTAGTAAACGGCTACAGCTGCTAACGCCCAAAAATTTTAACCCTTTCACCAAACGAGGATTAATGAAAATTGGAAATACAGTTGCTAGTAAAAACGAATGGGGGCAATGCTGACAAAGAGAATGGAAACGATTATAAGCCATACAAATATGATATCACAAACGACTCTTAACAATAAAACGGATTCATAATAATGAATGAGTTCATGGAAATTATAAACGAGAACAAATACACAATAAAGATCAAAATTAATCGAAGAGCTAGAATGACTGGTTACCTGTTACATGAGCCGTTGCTAAGAACTAAACTTGAAGAATTGATGGAGAACATGAACAGTAAGAGGAGCCATAGTTATAAGTATTGTAACGTCTCTTAGAGTTACTTAGTGAAACCTTGCATTATGATTTGTAATAAGCTTGCCTGTTATTTTATCCCATCACTTTAAGACATTTTCAATTATTTAAATATTATTCGTGGTGCAGAGCTGCGCTACGAACGAACGAGCCGCTGCCGCGGCGCATTCAAACTGCATTAAATGAAATCAATCATACCTCAAAGAAGCGGGCAGGTAATAGTGAACAAAAATTATTTCTTTCAGCTTCCGGAATTGCAGAGCAGAGCAGCAGATTTTATGATGTGTTTTACAGGTTGACACGGGCTGCTGATAATATATTATTAACAGTGCAAAAAGATAATTTACCTCCATAACGTAAAAGAAATCTTGCTGTGCGTAGTTCTGGCCTGGCAAACCTTATAGTAAAAACATCTTTTTCTCCGATAATAGTCTCATGTTCTCGTGTTAGTCGTGGTACTTATTGGTGTTTTACTGTTAACAAAAATCCACTGCAAAATTTTGATGTTGAACAATCATTGCGTTCCGTAACATCAGTATTGATAATGATGTAATTTCATTAACCTTTTCAATAACTATAAAGTAAGGAAGATATGTTGAACTTTATGGCGAGTTACAGTAACGAAAAAATGTTCCTTTAATAGAAAGCCTGATCCAGAACAATAAGAACATAATATATTTTGCTTTGTTGAAAATTAATGATCCAAAGAAAGTCATAGCACAGCATCACTAAAAGGTATTTCGGGGCTCTTTTCGTAGCAACATATTTTATCTCATATATTTGTTGTTACACGAGTAATAGTAAAACAAAGCAAATAGTAAAGGGCCAGCGAAACTGTCGCCCTAAAGCGTGGGGTCCAAATTTGCAGTGGCCACGAAAATAATAACCGTTTTATGTGTTTTCTTTCATTGCCTATTGTTACATACATGTATGTATTTAGTGATAAATGTAGGTATGTGTCTCATAATTAATGCCATGTATTAATGAATGTACAAAAATTCTTTCATGAAAAAACGCACCACTGCAAGCGAGTCAGAGGAAACGATCCTGATAGTACTGAGAAACTGTAACGACTCCATAATCCGGGGGGCAGCCGAACCCCGAAATCAAATAAACTAAAGGTAAGACTACAGTGTAGTTGTCCTGTTTGTAGGAGCTTAACTCCAGTGAAGTGATCTCATATCGCTAGTGGTGTGCGTAGTTTGACGTTAGTATTTATGACAGGGCAAAATTGTGGGTAGATAGTAATTTTTAGTGTGAAGCGTATTGTAGATAAATTACCATATTTTATGTGCATGTGGTAAAACTGTGAGATTCTGTGTTCTAGTAGGTAATTTATGAATATGGTTAAATTGCGTAGTCAACGTCCGAGCAATATGGATACTGAGGGACAGCCATTAGTTAGTGCAGGAAATGTAGAAACGTGTGCATTAAGCAGTACAAGTACTCTCCTTGAGGACATACCACGCGAAAATGTGGGGGCAGGGGCACAGGAAGTGGTGCCACCGCCCACCAGTGCTCAAGGAGATGTAGATAAAGAAATTGCACCACCCCCAGAAAAGTAATCTGCCTGGTGGGTATTCACTTCAGGCGATATTAGAGCGCGTGCTGGATTACCACTCAAAATTTGTGCAACAACAAGCTGAAAAGGACGAAAAAATTGAGAGTTTTCTCGCATAGCAAGCTGAGCGGGATCGCCAGTTAACAGAAAATTTCCTTGCCCAGCAAGCTGAGCGAGATCGCCAGATAGAGGAAAAGTTTCTTGCCCAGCAGGCCGAGCGGGATCGCCAGCAAGCTGAGCGGGACCAGCAACTTGTGCAATCGTTAGAAATTATGAAAAGAGAGATTGCCTGTATGAAGCAGAATTATGAGTCGATACCTAAGGCCGTGCAGGAGTTGACTGTACAGGTCAACAACCTGCAAGTAGCAAACACTAACACCGTAGACGAGATAGGTGTCTTGGCCAACCGATTAGAAAAGCTAGAAATAGATTCCACACAGCTTGCAGAGCAGAAGTGGAACGAACAAGCGACTAAAATTGAAACCGAATTCAACTCATGGCTAGAAGCGAAGGAGAGCGAGATCGACATAAATATTGATTCTAAGGTACAAGCAGCCATGGCAGATAGAGGTTCCGAATCGTTCAGTACCGCAGTAAATAGTCAGTACAGAACGACGTGCAAACCATCAAACAAATACTCAGTGAAGATATTCCGCAGTGGCAAGTGAATATCACCAAACGGATATCCGAATTGGAAAAGGGTTTAGCACAGAGCAGCAAACATCTTGAACATGAAACAATGTCGCCAACAGCCGATGTTTTTGGCAACGCACAAAATTATGCGCGACGCAACATTGGTGAATCTTTAGGCGATAATGCGAAGAGCTGTAGCTTCGGTTCGGAGTAGAGATGGGCAAACTGAAACACGTAATTGTTTCGAAACAAATGAAACAGTACAAAGTAATGTTCCGATACGTTGTTTCGAAACAGTGAAACAGTTTGTGTTTTCTATTCTAATAAACCTACACATTTTATCATCTTGAATGTCTACTCTATAAGTATGTCCATATAAACACAAATGAGGTGCGAGAGCGCTAATCATGTCGCAGAAAGTATGAAACTATCACTTAGGCGTCTTGGCAGTTTCGTATTTCCTGCAGCAAATGCGCTGCTTTCGTGTCGCGTGACTTTCATACTTTTCAATTGGCTGAGGACAGCCATAGCTGAAGACAGAAGAACCACCACGAACGGGAGGTGGGTGCAAACTGCAGAGACACACATTCCGTTAGTATGGGTAATATACCCATCCTGCTAATTTCCATCTACACAAAGGGAATCATTGTGGATAATAGGCACGGTGACTATAGACTCACAAATAACGCCAAATAATTCGAATAACTAACAAAATGTAACAGAAATTTTTTTTGTCTTTCAAGGTGTTTCGAACCGTTACTATAAATTCACCATGCTTCCCAGCCCTTCCCGTACACCATTACACTATCAGTGATTTGTCAAACAGATTGCTTGCAATTATACCTACATCAAATTTATGTATATGTCTAATAACTGTCACTCTACGCCTCTTTTTATTCAAAATGTTGTATGCTTACTTGCGTTTCTTAATATGATTACTGTACATGAACAGAGAAGCGTATGTTATAAAAAAAGTGTAATTTAACTGAATGATTTTCACATATTTATTATTTAGAATGTGAATAGTATGCGTTGTTTTATTGTTTGGTTAGTGTTTATAAAGCAGATGTTACGCCATTTCGAAACAGGGCAGTCAGCTAGAAACGAAGCTTTATTTTCGGATATCTTAAGCTTCATGCTATTGCTTGTCAAAAAGATTTTGACACTCTTGAAACAGTTTCATGAAGTGGTATGTTGTGTTTCAGTACCTGTGCCGAGCCCGAATCTCGTCCGACACAGAGTGGAATGAAACATCACTGTTTCGATACAATTAGTCCGTTCCAGGCACAGGTGGACTGAAACAGCCTTATTTTGAAACGATACAGTTTCTGTTTCTGGCTCGAGATCGAATCTGGTCCGAGACAGGGGCGGAATGAAACACCACTGTTTCGAAACAGTGAACCACAACCGTTCCGAAACACTGAAACAGTTCCACGTATCGATACACTGTATCGAAACATAGAAACAGTGGCCAAGTCTAGTTCGGAGCACACAGTCTATGTCCCAGGAGCAAACCAGTATAGTCCAAAAATATGGATTGAAGAACGTTTGATCAAAAATAAGCAGTTTCAAACGTTTACTACTGAACGGAAGTCAGTACACCCAGTAGTATTCATAAAAAGCTTTAAAAATATCTTGCCTAGTGCGTGGAACGAAACACAGAAAATTCAATACGTAATGTCATACATTCAGGGTGATGCAGCGTTGTGGGCTACGGAAGTAGCAGACAGCTGCATGACGTATGAACAGTCCGAAAGTGCGTTTTTGTCGAAATACTGGTCGCCTTGTATACAAGAGCGGCTAAGAAAAGAAGTATACAATCCCGAATCGTACTCACTCCGTCTTGGTAATCTGAGACGGTATTTCGGGAAGTATATAAACAAGACGCGCTACTGGGATGAGCCTATCTCACCAAGAGACATAATAAGACTCCTAAAATCACATTTACCCTTTCATATCAAAGAGAAACTAATACACGTACCAGAGAACGACATGGAACATTTCCTGTCTGTTCTAGATTCAATAGACTTAATCCAGGAAGACGCAAAAGCAGCGTGTGATCACTCATGGAACAATGAATCAGGGTGGTGTAAACATGACAGAAATAAAGTGCACAAAACCGCAACCATGGAAATGGTGGGGGCGGTAACAAGCGGCAAGAGCACTCGCAAAATGGTAATAATGGTAGAAGTCAGAACGGGTATGGGCAGCCGTCCCATAATAAAAAGCGTCGATTTGACGACCGATACGATTCAGGACTGCCAGGGACCAACCGCTGCAAAAAGGCGCGAGGTCAGTGGCATAGCAATTACAGCGACAGTAATCGCAATTGGAATCAGAATCAGCGACCAAGCCCAAAACGGCAAGGTAATGACTGGTACGACAACAACAGACCACCACTGCAAAACGCGCCTATTGCGCAGTCGTGGCGGCCTACAAATCAAAACGTACACATAGTAGAGGTCACGGACAACAGCCGTCCAAGTACCTCGCAAGCAAGCCATCCAACAAACTAGAATCGGCTACGAACTGCTCTCCATCGCTGGCCGAGGGGTGGAGTGAGAGCAACACGAATGACAATAATATGCCTGGAACACATATGCAGCGATACAACGACGGTATCAGTATGGATAAAGATCTACTGACCGAACCGCATGAATGTAAGAAAGATAGCAACGAAAATGTGCAAGCCACAATAGAAGCGAAAATCAATGATGTTGCAGTGAATATAATCATCGGCACAGGTGCCTCAGTGAGTGCAATGAGTACAGAATTGTTTAAAGCGCTGGGGAAGGGACGTAGCATACCGACTATCCCGGTTAATAATTGCAAGGTGTCTGGAGCTATAAGTGCACAGAGCCAATTAGTTAAGTACCAGGTGCAGGTGGAGATTTGTAAGGAGGGCGAAGCCATAGTGAACTCGTTCCTCATTGTTAAAGGGTTAAAGGTGGCCTGCATTCTGGGAGTAGATTTTCTCCGTGAGAGGGACGCAGTGATCGACCTCTCCTCGGGAAAACTAAGCATAGTGAATAAAGGTAGGAGGATTGAGTTGTCTATGATGAAATCGAAGGAGGTACTTGTGCCATGTTGCAACCGAATTAATATCAAATGCAGAAACCCCTGGGTACTACACCTCAATGATTATTCGCATGTGGCAGATATCTATTATCCTAGTATGGAAGATAGAAATGTTGAAACAAATGTTGATGTATTTCAAACCAAAGTACAGGAATCTGAAAGTTTAAGCAACATACAAAAGCAGCAGTTGACGCAGCTGCTATCGGAATATACAATGGTATTTACCGACCGACCAGGAATAATCAAGGGGTGCCACTATCACACAGAGGTGATGCCCCACAAAACGTACTGTCGCGCATCTTACTCCATCCCTTGGTCGAGGAGGGAGGTAGTGGCTAAAGAGATTCGGAAGATGTGGGATATCATTGAGCCCTCTCTCTCCCCATACAGTAGCCCTCTTGTAGCAGTGGCGAAAGCCAACGGAAAACTCGGGCTAGTATTAGATGCACGGGACATCAATAAAATTATAATACCTGTCAGAACTCGTCCAGAAAATTTAGATGAGCAGATACTAAAATTCCACGGAGTGCAGTACTTGACCTCGGTCGATCTTAAAAGTTCGTACTGGCAAATCCCACTTACGCCAGAATCAAGGAAGTACACAGCCTTCATATTCGAAGGGCGAAGTTACCAATTCAAGGTACTTCCCTTCGGGTTGAATGTAAGTGCTGGAGTATTTATTACTGCTCTAGACACGGTACTGGGTCCAGACTTGTTAGAAAAAATCACAGTATATGTTGATGACCTGGTAATCGCTACAGCTACTTGGGACGAACATATGGAATTGCTGCATAGAGTATTAGAGAAATTTAAACAGGCAGGTGTGACAGCAAATTTAGAAAAGTCAAAATTCGGACGCGATAAAATTAAATTTCTAGGACACCTTATCACACCGCTTGGTATCAGCCCAGACAACAAAAGACTAGAGGCGATCCGAGAATTCCTGAGCCCCCGAACTAAGAGACAATTGAAAGCGTTCATTGGACTTACATCTTTTTTCAGAAGATTTGTACCTAATCAGTTGTTAAATGACGAGTCGTTGTTAAATCTACTGCGAAAAAATGTGCAGTGGGTTTGGACTGACAAATGTCAGCAAGCTTTCGAGCAATTAGAATTGCCCTGGCGAATGCTAATATTTTGCAGCACCCGAACCTATCAAAAAATTTTTGTCTTGCGACAGACTCGTGTTCCTGTGGCTTGGGAGTGTGCCTGTTCCAGTGGGAGGAAGGCAACGACCCGGCAACAATAAAGATTATCGGCTTTGCCAGCAGGACTCTATCTACAGGGTTATTACAAATGATTGAAGCGATTTCACAGCTCTACAATAACTTTATTATTTGAGATATTTTCACAATGCTTTGCACACACATACAAAAACTCAAAGAGTTTTTTTTTAGGCATTCATAAATGTTCGATATGTGCCCCTTTAGTGATTCGGCAGACATGAAGCTGATAATCAAGTTCCTCCCACACTCGGCGCAGCATGTCCCAATCAATGAGTTCGAAAGCATCGTTGATGCGAGCTCGCAGTTCTGGCACGTTTCTTGATAGAGGAGGTTTAAACACTGAATCTTTCACATAACCCCACAGAAAGAAATCATATGGGGTTAAGTTGGGAGAGCGTGGAGGCCATGACATGAATTGCTGATCATGATCTCCACCACGACCGATCCATCGGTTTTCCAATCTCCTGTTTAAGAAATTCCGAACATCATGATGGAAGTGCAGTGGAGCACAATCCTGTTGAAAGATGAAGTCGGCGCTGTCGGTCTCCAGTTGTGGCATGAGCCAATTTTCCAGCATGTCCAGATACACCAGATACACGTGTCCGGTAACGTTTTTTTCGCAGAAGAAAAAGGGGCCGTAAACTTTAAACCGTGAGATTGCACAAAACACGTTAACTTTTGGTGAATTGCGAATTTGCTGCACGAATGCGTGAGGATTCTCTACCGCCCAGATTCGCACATTGTGTCTGTTCAGTTCACCATTAAGAAAAAATGTTGCTTCATCACTGAAAACAAGTTTCGCACTGAACGCATCCTCTTCCATGAGCTGTTGCAACCGCAATGTAGCAATTGTAAACGGTAAGGCTCCTGCTTTAGCCTTTTCCGTAAGATTTTCAAAACCGTCGGCTGTGGTACGTTTAGCTCCGTGCTTGGTTTATTCGTCGACTTCCGCGGGCTGCGCGTGAAACTTGCCCGCACGCGTTCAACCGTTTCTTCGCTCACTACAGGCCGACCCGTTGGTTTCCCCTTACAGAGGCATCCAGAAGCTTTAAACTGCGCATCCCATCGCCGAATGGAGTTAGCAGTTGGTGGATCTTTGTTGAACTTCATCCTGAAGTGTTGTTGCACTGTTATGACTGACTGATGTGTGTGCATTTCAAGCACGACTTACGCTTTCTCGGCTCCTGTCGCCATTTTGTCTCACTGCGCTCTCGAGCGCTCTGGCGGCAGAAACATGAAGTGCGGCTTCAGCCGAACAAAACTTTATGAGTTTTTCTACGTATCTGTAGTGTGTCGTGACCATATGTCAATGAATGGAGCTACAGTGAATTTATGAAATCGCTTCAATCATTTGTAATAGCCCTGTAGCTGCGAGAGAGCCTACTCGGCAACCGAACTGGAAGCGCTCGCCGTAGTCTGGGCTGTGAAAATGTTTAATTACTACCTATATGGGAAAGAGATTAAAGTGTACAATGACCACCAGGCGTTAAGTTTTTTGATGTCATGCAAGCTATTCCATACCTGACTAAGGAGATGTATGCTTGCCTTACATGAATACCGAATAAAGATTATGCATATAAAAGGCCAAGATAACATAGTAGCGGATGCTTTGTCGCGGCTGCCGGTAGGATTACCGGAGTTAGCAGAAATGCTAGAACAATCTCCCGAGTATAAAGTGCTTTTAGTACGAGACAATGCGTACAGGAAGGATTTTCTATATATGTGTAAAAATATGTCTGAACTACAGAGATCAGATCCGATGTGGGCAAAAAACATTAGTAATATTGAAAACGGTGCCAACAATAGAGATGTACCATAAACTTAGCACGAAAGAAGACTGCTGGGCAGTATGCATACCTAACCAGTCCGTCAAAGTCATAATATGGCACACGCACTTGGCATGGGGCCATGCAGGGATCGGGAAGTGCGCAGAACTCATTGCGAGATACTGCTACTTTCCCTGAATGAAACACCAAATTCAGGTAACAGTTAGGACTTGCGCTATATGCCAGAAAGCAAAACACTATGCTAGGTCCACAAAATTTGAACTTCATCCCATAGTTCCACTCCGGCCGCTTCAATTAGTATTTTTGGACGTAGCAGGTCCCTATCCCATGGCCAGGGGAGGTGTGACATACATACTGGCTGTGTACGATATTTTTTCCAAATTCTTGGCACTTTATTGTATAAAATCAGCTACTGCCAAAACCAGAGTCATACGGATCAAACAAGAATACTTGCCTCAAGTGGGGAAACCTGAAGCCATAACAACTGACAATGCCACTTATTTCACGGGTTGCACTTGGAAAAATTATCTACAGGAACAAGGTATACAGCATATTCTGGTATCCCGGTTCCATCCAGAAGCAAGTTTAGTCGAAAGAACATTCAGAGAATTGAATAAGTTCCTTAGAATTTACATTGGAAACCGACACACAAAATGGCCTGAGTTGGTACCTAAATTTGTAGATATACACAATTTAACACCCCACTCAAGTACAGGATACCTACCAGTAGTGATATTGAAAGGGGTTGATGAGACACAGAGTGAATGGCTCAAGCCTCTCCCGAGACTATCAGACAGGGCAGAAACAAGAGAGGAAAAGATAAAAAAAGGTATGGGACAACTTAACCAGCTGTGCCACAAAGAGGAAAAAGAAGTACGACCGAGGTGTAACTAACAAACAGAAATACAATGTAGGGGACATGGTGCTTATTCGTAACCACCCCAAATCCTCAGCCACCTTAGAGCAAAATAGTAAGTGGCAATTGGTATATTCGGGGCCCTTTGAAGTAATAAAGGTGCCACACGAATGTAGCTATTTGTTAGCACACCCCCAGACGGGGAAAATAAAAGGATTGTATCCGCGTAAAGATGTAAAATTATTTATTCAATGACCTATCACACGTAAATAGTAGCAGTAAGACGATTTCAATTGTATTTTAGAGTATAAGGATGTTAGCTTTAAGAGAGAATTCGCGTGTATTAAAAATTTTGAGAAAGCAAAACATTTAATAGATAAGCATAGCATGAAAGTAGAATCAATAGACTGAGCAATAGCAGGCATACGGAAGATTTTGTTTACAGACAATTAGTGCCATTAAAAATACTATATGCTCATCAAGCAATGAACAATCTTTGTGTTGACAAAGTAATGAATAATTTCTTGAATCATTTTTCATTTGTAGTAAGTAAGTACAATTAATGATGAGATTTCATATAGTAAGCTAACAGGTGTAATTGTGTTAGAATTAAGGAACCCTGAGTGTGTCTCTACTGGACAAAAAAAAAAAAAGACTTTGTAGTACGAAACCATTATGTGATGTAACGTTACTGCCAATAGTGATCTGAGAACGACACTGGAGCAGAATTCAATCAAAGGCAAACCCGGTTCGTGTAACCTACGCTTTATATGTATCGAGGCTTCAATTGAAGCCTGTGTACTTGGTACACGTCCTTGAGTATTAATTACGCGGTACGCGAATCAAGTCAATCAACGCGGAAACTACACTGTAGTCCTGTAGGACAGATCATTAAAAAAAAAATACTATTACTAAATGAAGTATTTATTGAGCAATATGCCCAAGTCCAGCTGTCTTGCACATGGTAAAATCTGTTTGCTAGCTGGATAATAACCTGGCAAGCTACACCGAAAAAGGAAAAGAAAACTACGTACCAAAAATCACACACCTTTAAATAACTACAAAAAAAGCCATATATGCTTAGTAACAATACTAAAAGTGTGTAATGACATGGCAAACACAATGGACTCAATGTAGATGAGTGATTAGGCTAAGAGCAGTTGATATGCATTAAAAATAAACCGTGTGCATAAACAATCTAGGAAAGGACGGAAAATTGTGTGTAGCAGGGACAGAAAATGACTGTTGTATCTGCACCAATATATACGTCGGAATAAGTCAAGTGTTGAGCGACTAACTGTCATAGTGCAGTGCTCAACGAACAATAAATTTACTGTGTGTAAAAACCGTAGTTAGTGATCCGTTCGGAGTCGATTCAAACAAACATCGCTCGACGGAAACATTTAGTGTGTGTCAACCGAAACGTTTTCGCGTGTTGAGAGACGCTCTGGCAGCGTATCGACCGTGAGAACAAATGAAAGTGTGTAGTACAATGTGCGTGTGACGAACCCTAAATACCAGTGCCACTGCGATTCACTTGTGAAGCCACAAGAAACCCGTTATCACGCCAAAACATCCTGTGCATACCAGCGAAACGACGGCTTACTGAACAATAAACGCTTTTAACCAAGTTGCATTTTCTTCCATAGCTAATAATCTGTATCCTTAAAAACAGTACACCGTTGTGGAATATTTGTTTCATGCGTTGTGACGGGGAGCCATGCGGAGAAGCAGAGACGGGTGCCGTGCCGCCAGCCAGCCGGTCACGGGAAACAACTGCAACACGTCAACATTGGTGAATGGTTCGGCGCGGTTCGCGACTGCGCGGGCGCCACCCCAACACTCCGTCGGTGTTACGGCTAGCAGGTCGTCGACCCCAGCGGTCGTTGGCACGCCGCGTTCCAGACGACGCTACGCAACAATTGCTTCGCGCCGCCCGCTCCGTACGACTTTGTCGACATTCAACCGAACATTACCAACTACGCTGTTAATGTACTAATATGAAAATGATTTATTGGACACTAAATTACGTGACAAACATTTTTTTTTCTTCAGTTTACTGTGTGTTAACTCAAGATATTTATTTGTTCGATGATATATGTTATATGTTTTCGTCATATTAGTGAAGCAAACAGACACGAATGCCATATCATGGTAGAACATTTGTCGTGAGTAAGTGTAGAGACAATCCATTACACTACTGTAAAACTATTTAATGATTGACTTTCAGTGTGACACAGAACACAAATATTACCACGAATGTGAGAGAGTGTAGAAGGTACATTTTCAACAAGGGGACTAAAAGTTTAACATTTTATCGCAAATAACCTTTGTTATCTGTGAACATGTGACAAATGCCAACAATTTTTTGATGAACAATCAGACTGCGTATTACGACAAACCAGGCGAGATGACCATGGCTCCGGCGCAGTTTTCCCAGGTTTTCTGACCGCACGTAGCCCGAATGGGGGAGCCAGAAAACTGTAATGACCCTGGGACTGGGTTTACGGTCACCTCGCAAAGTGTGAGAAAACCATAAAGAGTGTAATTAAAACTATAGTGCAAAAGAGCAAACAAGTGAATAGTGAATATTCCAAATAAGGCGACAAACAATGACAAAACGGACGTTAGTGGCAGCATATTGCCGAACATTCTTAACGTTAGTCAATTGCTGCCAGGGGGCATTGTAACGTCTCTTAGCAAAAGACATATTATGTAATAAAGAGAAAGCATTATGTGTCATGTTTTGTTCTTGTATAGAATTATGTACTGTTTTTTTTTTATTATTTAGATAATATCTGTGTCGGCGAGTACTGAAATCGCCACAGACGATACTCATTAAATATCAAACAAAGATGAGAATATGTGACTAGTATAAATAGTACAGAACGAACATTAATTTCTCTGTCGTCTTCTTGTAGTTACGTGAGTAGGAAGAGCCTGTGACGTTATATTGTACGCTTGCGTAGCATTCTTTGGTCAAGATTGTGAAAGGGACGCCATTAGACATAGCCTTGGAAAGGTGTGTAATAACTTGATTTGCTTAAATGTTTTGAATAGAGTTACTTAGTGAAACCTTGCATTATGATTTGTAATAAGCTTGCCTGTTATTTTATCCCATCACTTTAAGACATTTTCAATTATTTAAATATTATTCGTGGTGCAGAGCTGCGCTACGAACGAACGAGCCGCTGCCGCGGCGCATTCAAACTGCATTAAATGAAATCAATCGTACCTCAAAGAAGCGGGCAGGTAATAGTGAACAAAAATTATTTCTTTCAGCTTCCGGAATTGCAGAGCAGAGCAGCAGATTTTATGATGTGTTTTACAGGTTGACGCGGGCTGCTGATAATATATTATTAACAGTGCAAAAAGATAATTTACGTCCATAACATAAAAGAAATCTTGCTGTGCGTAGTTCTGGCCTGGCAAACCTTATAGTAAAAACATCTTTTTCTCCGATAATGGTCTCATGTTCTCGTGTTAGTCGTGGTACTTATTGGTGTTTTACTGTTAACAAAAATCCACTGCAAAATTTTGAAGTTGAACAATCATTGCGTTCTGTAACATCAGTATTGATAACGAAGTAATTTTCATTAACCTTTTCAATAACTATATAGTAAGGAAGATATGTTGAACTTTATGGCGAGCTACAGTAACGAAAAAATGTTCCTTTAATAGAAAGCCAGAACCAGAACAATAAGAACATGAAATATTTTGTTTCGTTGAAAATTAATGATCCAAAGAAAGTCATAGCACAGCATCACTAAATGGTATTTCGGGGCTCTTTTCGTAGCAACATATTTTATCTCATATATTAGTTGTTAAGCGAGTAATAGTAAAACAAAGCAAATAGTAAAGAGCCAGCGAAAGTATACACAGCAAGTTGTTTACCGTGATTGATGAAGCTATTGCGCTGAAATGAAGTTCTTAGATTTGAAGAGGTAGGAATGGGACACTGTAGCAGTCGAACTGCTGCAATTATGAAGGAAGAGGAGGCGTGCGTTCTACCATGGCACACTTTTCAGGCTGTAGCCAGCCCTGTAATAGAAATTCAATACATTTTCTTATTCCATTTTTAAATGAGGGCATTTGCTTCTCAAGTGCTGCAGTCTTGTTCTGAAATTACAGTAATTACTCCGGGGAACATAAAGTATTCCCAAACTGAAAACGTTTTTCTAGTTACAACATGGGCATGTGCCTAGAAAAAATTGCTCAATTGAAATTTAAAATCGTTGCAATCGAGAAAATCTTGTCACAACTTTGTTCAGTCGTCTTTCTGTTACATTATTACTCTACAATACACCAATAATCAGTACGTGAAATAAATTAAATACAAAAATTATGAAAAACAAGTTAGAGCTAAAATACATTTTAAATGAAAATTTCGGAAAATAGCACTAATTTCCGTTTTCAAGTCAGGTAAAATATTTACGTTAAAGGGTCTCAGTTCATTTGCAAGTATCACACCTTCCATAGTAAAAGTCCTTCTCCTGTTTCAGGGTACAAGGTGTCCCGCAAAACACTGGTATTCCTCACACCTACAAGTAAGAGTGAACTAATTAAAGAAGAATGGACAATGGTAACGTTAAAAAATGTATACACAACTGTTCACAAGAGATGATGGACGTGGTGGCCATGAGCATCCTGGCCACTTCACGCGCAATTCAACTAGAGATGATTAACCTGTACGTGAGGCGTACCTGTTTCATGTGGTACACCCTGTATAAGGTGGTGTATGACTTAACTTTTCACATTTTGTATCTACAGCTCAAAACCATACGTCATTTTAATCACACTAAAATTCTGTGACTAAAGAATTAATAATGTACGCCAAATCATCTCACTATATTATACAGCATCTAAAAGAATAGAACGTGAAATATTTACAAATGCTTCGTAAAACACAACCTTACATGTAACAAGAAACTGAAGAAAATGGCGGAATCTGCTCTGGGTGCTCTCTAGTGAGCATTCCTTCATGTAATTCTAAAATCAGTCACTAGACATAAGTAACGAAGAAAAAACATAACGTTTTCCTAGGTACACTATGGTATTGATACGACACCCTGCAATTTTAATTAAGTATTATGCAAAATATTCATTAATGGAGCGTGAAAAAAAGTGAGTATAATGGTTTTACTCTGCGATAAACCTATAATTTCCCTTTATTTCAGCAGTTGAGTCCCATAGTGCTCAGAGCCATCCCTTTATTTCGAAATTAGTTATCCGTCACAATAAACAAACGTATAAACTGGACTGACAGCTCAGTAAACTACGAGTAAATAAATTTCTTTATTTGCACAAGCATTCAGTAAATGACTTACATTATAGCATAATGTGTATATGGAAAAATTTATGTATAACTTGATATTTCATCTCGTACCAAGCGACATTGCTTTAAAATGTAGTTGGTAAATTTAATTTACATTAACCGTCTGAGAAAGGAAATTTATAACAGTTTTCATTTCAAATGTTCAGAAGTGCATTGCGTAGCTGATCTGTTAGAGGAATACCACTATCTGTAGTTAATACAGATATGTTGAATGCTAAGAGATGAATGTAGGTACCACAGTGAGAGTCTGACATTGTTTGTAGTCTGTCATGGACTAATATTACTTTACACTTATTCTACAGTATTGTTAAATCTATACACAGTAGCGTTATTATAGTATATAACATGTTATATATTGCAAGTGAGTTTCAAATCCGGTGATATGCGCATTGATCCATCCAGAAAATAAATTTTGATATTCTCTTCAAAATTAGCTGCGTTTGAAGTCTTCAGGTGCTGACGGAGTCAGGTTCACTATTCAGGAAGTTTCGTACAGAGAAATATAAAAGCGACGGATTAAATTAAGGTGTGGGTGTTTCCCAACGTGAATTACGTAAAACATGTCTACAACAGTTAGCAGCCAGGAATCTGTTTTAATACCTATTAGTGAAGATTCTTGTGACAGGTGATACGATCAGCTGTGCGGTGTGTGTGTTCGTTGCCTGCACTTCGGTTTTCAAACAAACACCAAACAGCTAGTTCTCATAAGGTGGGTAAAGAGATGCATTACTTCGACAATAAATAGTCTAGTACCTACTATACAAATTCTTGGTTTCAGTATGATATAAAATAATAATAGGCTGGCGGGAAAACTATTAATCACCGTCAATGGCTCTATTCCCGGCACCTGAGTACAATATGTGCATAATGAGAGGTTGTAATGCCAGTGATGCATTTTTCATGGTAATCGACGATCAGTTGGCGCTGCACTCACTGTGCGCCTTCAGTAGTCACTATGCGGGCATTCACTGTGGTGAGCTTAGAAGTCAACAGTGATTAAAACATTTACTCTAGGGAACAACCGTACTCGACTCGACAGGAGTATTTACTCCTGTTGTATAACTCATTTGTACAGGATCGCATTGGGCACCTGCGGGAGGCTGGATGGAGGCATAGAAGGATTGCTGGGTATGTTGAGCAAGAAGTATCACTGCTGTGTTGCTGCTTGCAGCAAAGTTCTACGTAAAATTTCCACACCTGTTCACCAGGTTTGGTTGTCTACGTAGCACAGTCGCACGTCAAAATGATGCCGCACTCTGCGAGCAGCAGTGGCTGACCTATCAACGTCAGGCGATGAAACGCGGGCACATGTAGCTTTGTGCTGTGTCATGAGGGACGACTGGGAACCGTCTACTTGCAGCGGAGCTAAGATCGCGTCTGCCTTTGACCAGGCTGCCAGTGACACCACGACACCTCCAAGTTTGACTTTTTGATGTCATGAAACGAAGTGCAGTGGCGCTACCTTATTCTAAAGTGTATTCGACCACGACACGCTGATCCTATAGCACGCTTGATGGAGTGGTGGCGGAGGGGGGGGGGGGAGGGGGGGAAGAGGGCTCATTTATAGATCGCGGACACGTTTGGTGTTTCCGCATGGTGAGGGAACCAGTGGCCGCTACACTGAACAGGTAGTTAGCCCCGTGTTGCTGACGTACGTACATTTCTTTTACATGAAGGTAATATGCTTTTATAGCAGGATAATGCGCTTCCACATGCCGTTGCTTTGGCGCTGCGTCTTTTCGGGGCGTACAAAAAATACCCTGGCCATCAAGATCAGCAGATCTCTCGCTAATATAGCACGTTCTCCAGGGCCTGCAAGAACCGTTGCCAAAATTCCAACAAAAGACGTAATCTATCGCAGGATGACATTAGGCGCGTTTATGATCGTTTGCATGTAAGAATACATTCCTGCGTTGCCACCCAAAGGGGGTCGGGGGGGGGGGGGGTGCGGGTTACACTGTTTAATGATGCTGCTGTTTTGGCACCTTTACCGTGACATGTGCGTCTAATTCGTTCTGAATTTATTATCATGTATTCCTGTGAAGATGAACTACCTGTCACCTCTCTTGTTAATAAAATGAGCTCGTCCTTGAGGATGTTTTCTTCTGGCACTGTATTTTCTCAGAACTTCAAGCCGGATCAGGTATTCAAAGATCCACGAGGTTTTTGAGGAGTGCTCTTCGGACATTGTCAAAAAATACCCGTAATATGATTACCTGCTTCTGTTTCTTTATGAGGGCGGCAGTGGTGGTGGTGGCGTGTTGGGGCTTATGGGCGCTCAACATCGAGGTCATCAGCGCCCTGACACACATTAAAAGGAACGAATGTGAACAGACCTAAGAAAACTAAAGCACACACTCAAAGAAAGCAGGAAAAGAAGGAAAATGCTACATAAGAAAGTAAAACCTAAGGAAAGGGGAAACATAGCAACAAGAATGTCACAGGAAATTGTTATTGGCTGGCCACTTACATAAAATATGGGCGAGCTTGTCACACAGTGAGCAAATTAAAATCCTCTCCCTAAAATTTTTAGTAAAAACATTTTACACAGCACAGAACTTTAAAACTTTAACCACATTCGTCCGAGTGTTGCCTAAAAGAGATGGCAGGTCCGCTGGTCAGTCAGCCGCGACCCGCTGGTCAGAAATTAAAACGCAATCCAATAAAACGTGGCGCACAGTGACCTGGACGCCGCAAGCACCACACATTGGAGGGTCCTCTCGCCGGAGCAGGAAGCCATGCGTCATAGGGCTGTGGCCTATTCGAAGCCGATTGAGGAGAACCTCGTCCCGTCGATGGGGCTGAAAGGAAGTACACCACACACGCGTTGTGGGCTTGACTATACGGAGCTTATTGTCAGTCATTTCCAGCCACTCATCCTCCCACCGACGCATGACCCGTGAGCTCAACAGCGAGGTGAGTGCGTGCAAGGGGATAGCACACTGAGATACTTGTGGGGCGAGACACGCCTCCTTGGCTGCGAGATCTGCCCTTTCATTCCCAGCAATGCCAACATGCCCCAGAACCCAGCAGAAAGCTACAACCTTCCCCAGTCGCTGCAACGACAATCACATGACAGTGACCACCTGACAATATCGAAGGAGCACTAGTCGGAAAGATCGTTGCTGCAACCTCGAGGAAATTTTATTTCTACTTGATAGTTTCAGGCAATAACAAGTTTATTTTAACGGTTTTAATGAGTATCGAAATGCCACGAAAGAAATCAACTATAAAATAAAACAACGATGTTTTCTGTTTCCTAGTTAATTCCGTGAGCGAAATGTCATCAGAGTGACTGTGTACGTTACGAGGGCTGACAGCACCGTTAGAAACATGCGCGGGCCAAGGATCTCGATTCCAAAGACCTTAAAAGTCGGCCCTAGGTGGTGGGAGAAGTCGGCGAGTATCCGCAGCTCGCGACAGGTGCCTCTGTTGGAGTCGTCTCCAGCAGCGAATATCCATGGTTCGTCCATCAGCATCGTGAGTGCCAGCTGATGCGTACTGTTCGATACTTCCGACACCTGCTGTACCACTACGGCGACCGTCATCGCCACCATGAGCATTGTGACGACTGAAGCTAGCAGCAGATTCGTCAAACCCGCGTCCGTCGCCCCGTCGGGTAACTCGCTGCGCAGAACCAGAAGGTAGGCGACGTCGACTCCGCGTAGTATCAGAGCAGGCAGGTACGGTAGCAAGAAGAGGGCGTGGATCTCCGTCGCCTGGTGGCATAATTCGCAGACTGCCTCAAACGCGTGAATGAGGCAGTGGATGGCGACCTTCCGGTATTCGGCTGTCTCGGTAGCCGCCATACCGACATTATTTAGGAAAAATAGCTGCGTTTCCTTAGTAGCTCTTGGGCTCTCGAACCTCGCCAAAGAGCACGTATCATATCTAAATTCGGACAGACAGTGGTTTAAATACCTCATTTTCGTTTCCGCTGTCTTTATTAGGGCATAAAATTTTAATAAGTTTGCCATCACCACGACGGCAGGCAGCGTGTATGCTATGAACGCAATCAGCTTATCTCCGGGAACCCACAGTACTGCTGTCCATAAACATTCAACAATGCCGAATACCACAATGGAACACATGAAAGTGAAAGCTAGATAATTAGCTGGTGGTTTAGCGTCGACGGCCAGTTCACTCAGCAATTTGTCGCAGGTCTGTAGCAGCTTAAGCATCCTTTCATAATTGCTACTTGTTGTGAACAGATCAGTAGCAATAGCTGTGGAGGACAGTAAACAGTCGGTAACTTCACGTAGGGTATCAAGATACCACAAGATATTTCTCTCTTCCAGTGTGCTGGTTGTTCTGGATTGTATCACCGCAGCTAGTATGCTCAGTTGAATGAGCAGCCCTATACAAGCATACAAAGTGCGAAGTTTGGTCTTCTTCACTGTGCAGTCCACTACATTGATTTCAAATGGAATTAATCCAAATACTGAGAAGAACATGTGAAGAATTTTGATTTTTTCAGTCTTCTTTCCTTCACTACACACAGCCATGATGGTTTAGTCTGTGCCAATGAACCTGCAACAGAGCAAACTTGAGAAACAATGTATCCATTACAGCTCCCAACTACAAATAGTTATGAATAAATCATGATTGTTTGTGTTGGTGATAAATCATTAAATTCATGGAAGATTGAGCCCGGTTTTTGGAATTTTCGTGCATTGTATTTTTTGCATTGTAACTGAGAAGATACTGTTAAAGGTACAGAGAATAGGTACAGAAATTACAATAACTCATTGTAAATGTTTCACATAAAATAACCATCAAAGCATTAATACACAAAAGAGCATTAAGGAATAACTGAAACACAGATGCAGATAAGACATCATGTTTAAAATTGTTAACGTTCATACGTGGTGTCCGTATGACACAGTTATCAAGCTACGGATCTGTAGTATGAATGTAGCCAAGACACGACCCAACTGCAGTGCATAATTCAAAGTATGAAAATTTTAATTGTTGTTGGGTTCTATTCCATGTTAGTCGATTAATTGCGGTAACATATATTACGAGAACACTATAAAAAGTTCTTTCGAGATAATTTAGACTTACGCTGAATTGCATGTTGGTAAAAATAGTTGGACATAATGCGAAACCTCTGTGTTTGAACATCGTTATCTTGACAAATGAAATCATCACATCCACCTCCAACCTAAGGGCGTATGTAAAAACGTATATATGATCACATTTCTACGACGTAGCCACGACCTCTTGACGGAATGATCTTCCACGTTCAAACAATCCGTATTCTGGTACAGCATTTATTTTCAGTTTGTGGCGGATTACAAAGCACTGATAGTCTTTCCAGGTCTGGAAAATTGTCTCACAGAGTAAAGCATCCAAAGTTGTGTTACTTTTGTGAGCAGTTCCCGACTTAGTTGCATTCGAATTCGGACGATGTATTGTGCCTGTATGTGGTACCAGACAAGAGTTTCAGTGCCCAAGAACACATGCGTTATCATATTGACCATGTCAGGTCTCACGATCAGTGACGAAGCACATTGAAGTCCAGAGAAAGTGGACTTGCCTCGAAACTGACACGACGATTTATTCTCAGAATTTCAGGTTCAAACACAGCAGCCTCTGTTTGGGTATCCAGGACTTGGACTTTTGGATCTCCCTGACGCTCACTTATTAAAAGCTAATCTGATGTATACATGCACTCCAAAGAACAACGGAACAGAGAAAATGTCGAGTGACAACCGTCCATGATTTCTGCCTACGTATTTTTGATGTCCGAGGAAATACTGGTAAACGGGGTCGGAGTGGTCTACGTCTCAAATTGTTTCCTTCTTATTAGGGCGCATCGCCCACGAAAAAATATTCATATTAACAACACCGGTCTTTTCTTTGGGGCAGTGTAACTTGTGGTTATGGATGCTAACTCGAAGATTCCGTGTGTAATGTGCACTACAACCATAACAAAGCAGGCAATAACAAAGCTATTAAGCGCATGCTTTCCATTAAGAGAGTCTCTAAAACTAATGGCTCCTTCATTAGGCCTCAGGTTTCTTCAGATCAGTTTTGTGTTTGAAAAAGATTCCATTTGTATAAAATGTATACTTCCCAAATTACATAGGATACACAAATACACTGAAGAGCCAAGGAAAAGGGTACACCTGCCTAACATTGTGTAGGGCCTCCACGAGCGCGCAGAATAGGCGACACACGGCGTGGCATGCAGTCGACTACTGTCTGAAGTAGTGCTGGAGGGAACTGACATCATGAATCCTCCAGGGCTGTCCATAAATCCATACGAGTACGTGAGGCTGGAGATACCTTCCTGAACAGCACGTTGCAAGGCATCCCAGATGTGCTAAATAATGTTCATGTCTGGGGAGTTTGGTGACCAGCGGAAGTGTTTGAACTCAGAGGAGTGTTTCTGTAACCACTCTGTAGAAATTCTGGACGTGTGGGGTGTCGCACGTTCCCGTTGGAATTGCCCAAGTCCGTCGTAATGCGCAATGGGCATGAATGGAAGCATGTGATCAGACACGATTTTACATACGTGTCGCTTGTCAGAATCGTATCTAAACGTATCAGGGGTCTCATACCATTCCAATTCCACACGCCTCACACCATTACAGAGTCTCCACTAGCTTGAGCATGCCTGACATGCAGGGTCGATGGAGCTATGAGGCTGTCTGCATACCCGTAAACGTCATTCCGCGCCATACAATTTGAAACGAGCATTTTCCCAGTCATCAACAGTCCAATGTCGGCGTGGACGGTCCCTGGCGAGGCGTTTGTTTGTGTCGTGCAGACACCATATAGATGATGTTTCGTTGAATGGTTTGCACGCTAACCCTTGTTGATGGTCCTGCTAGGATATCTGCACCAACCAGCGGAAGGGCTGCACTTCTATCGAGTTGAACGATTCTCTTCAATCGTCCTTGGTCCCATTCTTGCAAGATCTTTTACCGGCCGCAGTGATGTCGGAGATTTGATGTTGTACCGGATTCCTGATATTCACGGTACACTCTTGACATTGTCGTACAGGAAAATCTTCACTTCATCGCTACCTCGGGGATGCTGTGTCCCATCGCTCGTGCGCCGACTATAACACCACGTTGAAATTCACTTACATCTTGATAACCTGTAATTATATCTAACAACTGCACCTGCCACTTATTATCTTATACAGAGTGGTCCATTAATGGTTACCGGGCCAAATATCTCACGAAATAAGCATCAAACGAAAAAACTACAAAGGACGAAACTCGTCTAGCTCGAAGGGGGAAACCAGATGGCGCTATGGTTAGCCCCCTAGTTGGCGCTGTCATAGGTCAAACGGATATGAACTACGTTTTTTAAAATAGGAACCCCCATTTTTATTACATATTCGTGTAATACGTAAAGAAATATGAATGTTTTAGTTGGACCATTATTTTCGCTTTGTAATAGATGGCGCTGTAATAGTAACAAACGTATAAGTACATGGTATCACGTAACATTCCACCAATGCGGACGGTATTTGCTTCGTGATATATTACCCGTGTTAAAATGGACCGCTTACCAATTGCGGAAAAGGTCGATATCGTGTTGATGTATGTAATCAAAATGCCCAACTGGCCTGTGCTATGTATGCTGCTCGGTATCCTGGACGACATCATCCAAGTGTCCGGACCGGTCGCCGTATAGTTGCGTTATTTAAGGAAACAGGAAGTGTTCAGTCACATGCGAAACGTCAAATACGACCTACAACCAATGATGATGCCCAAGTAGGTGTTTTAGCTGCTGTCGCGGCTAATCCGCACATCAGTAGCAGACAAATAGCGCGATAATCAGGAATCTGAAAAACGTCGGTGTTGAATATGCTACATCAACATCGATTGCACGCGTACCATATTTCTATACACCAGGAATTGCATGGCGGCGACTTTGAACGTCGTGTACAGTTCTGCCACTGGGCGCAAGAGATATTGCGGGACGATGACAGATTTTTTGCACGCGTTCTATTTAGCGACGAAGCGCCATTCACCAATAGCGGTAACGCAAACCATCATAATATGCACTATTGGGCAACGGAAAACCCACGATGGCAGCGACAAGTGGAACATCAGCGACCTTGGCGGGTTAATGTATGGTGCAGCATTACGGCAGGAAGGATAATTGGCCTCCATTTTATCAACGGCAATCTAAATGGTGCAATGTATGCTGATTTCCTACGTAATGTTCTACCGATGTTAATACAAGATATTTCACTGCATGACAGAATGGCGATGGACTTCCAACATGATGGATGTCCGGTACATAGCTCGGATGTGGTTGAAGCGGTATTGAATAGCATATTTCATGACAGGTGGATTGGTCGTCGAAGCACCAATGGCCCGCACGTTCACCGGATCTGACGTCCCCGGATTTCTTTCTGTGGGGAAAGTTGAAGGATATTTGCTATCGTGATCATGCGTCAGCGCATTGTCAATGCATGTGCGAGCATTACGGAAGGAGAACTACTCGCTGTTGAGAGGAATGCCATTACACGTATTGCCAAATGCACTGAGGTTGACTGACATCATTTTGAGCACTTATTGCATTTATTGGGTATTTAAAGCTAATTACGCTGTAACAGCATGCGTTCTCAGAAATGATAAGTTCACTATGGTACATGTATTACACAGGATAAACCGAAATAAAATGTTCAAACGTACCTACGTTCTGCATTTTAATTTAAAAAGCTACCTGTTAGCAACTGTTCGTCCTAAATTGTGAGCCATATGTTTGTGACTATTACAGCACCATCTATCAGAAAGCGAAAAAAGTGGTCCAATTAAAGCATTCATATTTCTTTATGTGCTACACGAATACGTAACAAAAAATGGGGGTTCCTGCTTAAAAAGACGCAGTTGTTAGCCGTTTGACCTATGGCAGCGCCATCTAGCGGACCCACCATAGCGCCATCTGGTTTCCCACTTCAAGCTAGACAATTTTCGTTCTTCGTAGTTTTTTCGTTGGACGCTTATTTCCTGAGATATTTGGCCCCGTCACGATCAATGGACCACCCTGTATAGTCGTTGCCGACCGCAGCGTCGTATTCTGGCTTCTTACATATCTCTCTGTTTGAATACGCATGCCTATACAATTTCTTTGGGGAGTCATTGTAATTTTGAAGTCAGGGAGAGAGGGTGTTGTACCATGGCGGAATGAACGGCTTGTATAGCGGATTTGCCAAACAGAGCTTTCGATCTGAGATATTCCGTGACGTATCACCTGAGGATGGAGTAGGGGTTTTGTGATGACTTTATAAATATACACTACTTCAGATGGAGGTAACTTATTCTGGGTTTGTTATCTGCAAGCGTGAGCTCAGTAATCATTGCTGTGCTAAGATTTCACTGTGGCCAAGAACAGCCACGTGTTGGTATTCAGGGAGGACTGTAAATCATGTGTTCAGTATTCTAGTTAGCGCTCCCCCATTTAGATTATTTTATAACAGTGTGTTAGGAAGAGCAGGAAATAAAATTTTATAGCAGATAAATTTTTTAGGAGTTGACGTTATCGAACACAACAAATGCAGACAGAGAGAGAGAAACAGAAAGAATGCTGTGTATTCATAATAGTTGGAATTTACTTTTGTACCATTAAAATGATTGAATTTCAAAGCACTTTCTTTTGTCATTTACAAATATTTCATGCAGCATATCCCAACAGTTTAAAGAAACTTGTTTGGAAAAATTTTCAAAGTCTGGCCTTGCACTTTCTCGTGAACCGTAATTAATAATTCTTTAAAATATTGTTGGAGATATTAGAACTCTGAGCAGAGAATAAAAAATAATTTTCTAAGACATCAGCTGAAATAGGAATAACAACATTAAGGCGAATTGCTGTGCAGTGATTTATTTCAGATCATCATTTGGAGGCATGCTAAGCTGAGTCAAGTTACCGTTAGCAAGATACGAATTTGTTGTAGGGCCTACATGAACATTTTCTGGCAGTAGGTTAGGTATAGTTTCCAATTAGTGATATTTTACATAAATTCAACAGATGCGAGTTTTTGTATTATGGCAGATTTAAATCATGTAACACTTAGTCATTGTGAGTATTCTTGTGTATTGTTCTCTTATGCAGTTTAATTTACAGGTCATCAGATGTATTTCACATTAATTAAAATCACATTCATTTGCGTTAATATGCATGTGTTCAAAAGTGGGGCAGCTCCACCAATTCTAAATCTTAATCTATGTAAATATTAGTTTGAAGTCATGCAGTTTTCAGATAGCGAGAAATTCAGTTACACACAGTTTCATTATACAACGACAACACTAAACAGATAACTTTCACATGGCGACTCTGCCAGGATACATTTTTTTTTTTTTGTATTTCGTTTTTGTTTCTTATTTTTTTGTTTGACGAAGACGGTCTGCTCTACAACTGCTGCTACAATCTAGATTAATTAATGTTTCTTTTATTTTTTTATTACATTTCCTGTACTTGTAAGAATTTGGCTGCATGCTGCATAGCATTTCTACCATAAAATAATTATTTGGCTATTGTACTTATTCATTAACTGTGTTGGATGAATTGTGATTTTTTAAGTTTTTTATCGTCTACATTTGTGTTAACAGGTCATAACCATCAGATCCTCATCAAATGCTAGAGGTCTGGACGGAGCTGCTTCTAATAATGAATCATTATGTGGTGAAACAGTGAGCAAATAAAGCCCTGCGCACGTTATCGCTGCTAAAGGGGTAGGAGAGATAATGACAGACAGAGAATCTGAGGGTACTAACTTATCTGTGATTAGAGATGAATGCAAGAATGTGGTAGGAGATTTCACATATGAAAACATATTTGTAGGATGTGCTTTATCACAAAAGACAAGTTGAGACACTAATGCAGACCAATGGAAATTTGCACACTCAGTAATAAGGCACACCCAGGTAGGAAGAGTCCTAACAAAAACTACGCTTACTGGCATAGAAAACATTCCAGCATACAGAACGAAATATTGCAAGTGGAATATTTTACAGACTCTCTCTTAGAAGAGAATGACAATATATAAAGTTGTTTAAATCACTTGATCGTCACCAGGTCTATTGGGAATACCTCATTACCTGTGGTTTCTGATACTGGGAGTCCCATTACTGTTATTAGTAACACAACTTTTGGTAAATGTGGGATAAAAGTAGTTTGTCCCACATTACCACTAAATATAATAAATTTTGAAATCTCTGGAGACAATCTGCCAGTGGGAAGAAAACAATAAATATAGAACATTTATGAAATACGCACCAATACTTTACCAGAAGAGAATGACAGTAGCCAAAATTCTTTCTCTGCTACTGGTGAGACTGCTGAGCCACAGGTGGAAGGCACTCAGTTTGTACATAAATTTCAAACATGTACACATATAATGTGGTTAATGTGGGGACATATGCACACAACACAAGCTGAAATAATATTACAAGTAAGAGGAAAGAGGTGGGGTTCAGCGAAAGAGTTAAGAAAAGACACTGCAGACTGGGGAGGTAGGCATCTTGACTGAAGTAAGAGTATCACTGGAGTAGCCTTATCAGACACAGAGATTAAGGATGAAACGGAACACATATGAGGTAAATTAAGTAGAAGATTAGTACTGGTAAAAAATGGGATTAACGAAATAATCTAATCATGATGACAGTAATAAAGAACAGTAAGCTAACAGTTTTAATTCTCAGGATGATGGCACTGGTGTTTATGAGACGTAACAGTGTACTAAAGAGAGCAGAGAATTAATGGACGATGACAGTGATTGGGGAGATATGATAATAACTTTCGATCATTACTAAAATGTAATCTGGGTCTACATCTGCACATCAGTACGACATACAAAGCAACATTTGATTTCGTAATATCTTCCTACCCATGCTGTAATTTAAGCAAAATCTTCCTGTATCCCCCAGACTGTTCTAAGCATATCTCCTCCTCTTGTTATTGTTGCACAGAATATTCATATTCCTAGACGAAATTTATTGAAAAACACAATTAATTTTTCTCCTCTCTCGTTTCTACTACAAAAGCCCATATTCTTCCAAAAACCTTTTTTCTACTCCTCCCCTACAACTGAATTCCAATTTCTCATGACTATTAGATTTTCATCTATCCATATGTACTGAATTACACGTTCAATATCCTAATATACATCTCCTATCTCTTAATTTTCTGTTTTCGACGTAGACCGACATACCTGAACTGCTGTTCTCAGTGATAGCCCGGGGTGGAATCACTGAACTGTTCTCAGTAACTCACTCTCTGCCGTACCCTCTTATTCATAACTCTTATTATACAATTTTCTGCTGCTGTTGATGTTACCCTATATTCATGTGACCAGAAATCCTTGTCTGCTTTCCATTTCACTTCACTAATCACCTCTAAATCTAGACTGAGCCTTAACATTTCCCTTTTCAGAGTTTCTAACTCTCCTACCACGATAAGACTTCTGACACCTCACGCCCCGACACGACGGAAGTTATAGCATATTTGGTTGGGTGTCTAGGGCTAAGGTCTGTGACTAGTAATAAAACGTCCTTGGGCCAGAATTCGAACACCACCACTGTTTAAGTATAGAGTATAAATCATCATAAATGGCGACCAAAGGCTTCCGGCATGAGGAGTCACCGTCATTCTGTAGTGGCCTTGTGAAAAATGGCCCTTGAGGTGGGAACCTGCACCTGACAGGGGATGGAATGATCAACGCCATGAGAAGGCAGAAGACAATGGAAACCATTGCACTGAAGACTCATAACGTGTATCTACAATACGTGTGGCCTGTAATCGTAACCGTGTACAGGGACATGCAGTGGGAACCAGCATGCCGCTGCTGTAGCAGTGAATGATGATCGATGGAGATTTATCGTCGTTGCTGTAGGACTGTAGGGACGCGTAGAAGCGGCTGACTATATCTTTTTGTAAGTGATAAATCATCTGGAGTCCGTTGATTTAATATGTGAAAGTACAAGTAAATGCCCTCACGTGCTAAATAAACTGGCATAGGCCAAAGCGCAGATGAGCTCAAACTCAGGGAGAACAAGATATGAGTTACTTTCTCCATTACCAACGTAATCTTTATCAGAGAAATAGTAGCAGTGGCATCTGCGCCATATACTCTTAGCTGCGTTGCAAGTAGTACATATTTGATGAAAGTCAGGCAGTAAGACCAAGCAGTGAACCCACTTTCCAGTGGAGTTTGCATAGTGGAACACTTGACATGGTGCCCAGGGAAACGTCTTTTTCTCCAGTGAAACAAAAGTGGACTTTCAGTCTCGATACCATCCACATATGAGTTCTTTTCAAGGGAATGTGAGCATGTAGTTCATCCATTTAGCAGTAACTACCTAACATGCTTTCTATAATACATGTAACATCAGAAAACAATAAGTAGACACTACGTTAAGAACATTTACGTTACATGCTGGCGTAAATGATTAAGTGGATATATTCATATTTAGTTCAATATACTGCAGACCAGCTCTCTATCAACCAACAGAATTTGCTCATAATACGTTGGAGTTATTTTACGTATTATATAAGTATGGACATACTACCCATGTATAGCGAAATATATACTGTAATTCGCAACTTGCTTTTAAGTTATTCGGTAACTAAATAGAGTAATATGAATCTTGTGTACCTATGGGCTAGTATACTCTGTATGTCAAGTGGAATCTCAGTTGGCAAGTAACCAAAAAAAGAGAGAGGAAATCAATCTACAGGGGACTCTTCATTGCATCTACTTACAGAGATACTCTCACCTACAACATAAAACTACAAAACATATGACTCGAGGCTGTGAAGCAGGAAAGGTGCTCGCGATGGCTTTGGTACTCGTAAAGACTGTGTCCACATCATCACCATAAATATCACAGTTGCAAAAGAACAGTCAGTTCTCAGTCTTTATTCTTATTTTGAAGCTGATAGTGCCTTCCTGCTCAAGCATAGTGTCACCTTGTCATAACAGTAGAAAGGTTTAAAATATAAGTATTCTATTTGTGTAATAGCAAAATCGCCATCAGCTGAATGGCAGTTTAGCTCTTACCCTCGAAAATTTGGTTTCAGATACTAAACATAACAATAAAGCTAAACTCTTATTCATTGTTATTTTTCTATTCATTCTTTAGTTTCTTTAGTTATTCATGCTGAATCCCCCCCCCCTCTCTCTCTCTCTCTCTCTCTCTCTCTCTCTCTCTCTCTCGCTATGCATTTCAACTAAGTGGTGTTCTTTGGTCGTTCTCATATATAACCATATAAAATTAGCAGTAATCATACATTATTCTTCTAAATATATATTTCATTTTCTCAAGTTCTTTATTTATACCTATTTATTTTTTGATAGCTTCGGTCTCATAATGTATCTTCACACTATTCATCTTCAATACATAATAGAATCTTTGTCTTCTCACATCTGTAAGTGTCTCAAAAAATTCATATGCATATACTTCTCTACCTGACAATACTTCTTTCAAAACTCATGTTACTTTATCTTTTCACCTTGTAGATATGTACCTCTATCCATACCATAAACCAAGATTCTCTCTTCCTTACATTGTTTCATTACAGTCAAAAAAATTAAGCTCCAATATCTATAATATTATGAAAATAAACTCAATAATTGAACGAATGTTGCTTAGCACATTGCATGTGTTGTATAAACTCTTTCATTTTTTTGAAACCATAACCAAAGTTAACAATAATTGTAAACATGAATGTTATCCATTAGAAATCAAGAAATATTGTGTCAACCACTATCACAGAAGACTGACAAATGATCTAACAAGAAAACTGCTGCAGCATACTATACTAACTTCACCAGAAGAGAATATACAAGTAATTCAGAAGTTCATATTACTTTTTACATATTCTTACTCTGGGAAGCCCTTCAGATGTCTTACAAAATAAATGCTACTTACTTAGTGTTTAAGAAACTCGTCGACACGAATCAGTT
The DNA here is from genome assembly GCF_023864345.2 of Schistocerca serialis cubense. Taxonomy (NCBI): domain Eukaryota; kingdom Metazoa; phylum Arthropoda; class Insecta; order Orthoptera; family Acrididae; genus Schistocerca; species Schistocerca serialis. The sequence continues at coordinate 316,507,369 of NC_064644.1, read as the reverse complement.
CGCAAAGAAGTGAGACAAGAAAATAGTAAAGAATGAAATGGTACGCTTGCAATTCCCAGTGGATATGGATACTGCGATAGTGAATAGCTCGTTAGATAGCTCAATTGAAGAAGAATGAACATCTCTAAAAAGTGAAAAAGACCAATAAAAAGGTGTTAGCATGTGGACGTAATTTGCTGTTCCAGTGTCTTCTGTACCTAAGGTCCATCACCGTTCCCTTTGGATCCCTACGTAATTCGGTGCTCTCCGATACACACGATCGAACAGTGGAGGAGTGGTACTCAAGCGTCAACTTTAGGTTACAATATCTCCGGATGTAATTAACATTTTACAATGCAACAACCGGCACTGATTACGTATTTGTTTATATGTTCAAATGCGCTAACAAAACTAACGGGGTTCCATTTAAAAAAAAACGTAGGTTTGTGTTAAAATACATACTTCCGTGCATTTTTTAATGGTTCGTATTAACCAATTACACTAGCCCCTCTCCTCACGTTCGGTCTGTGGAACCGATTCGTCAGTAGTTGATGTGGTTTACGAAATATATCCAGCGGTAATGTTAGGTGACTCAGTATATATATACTGCGATAGTGAATAGCTCGTTAGATAGCTCATTTGAAGAGGAATGAACTTCTCTAAAAAGTGAAGAAGACCTATATAGATATATATACCCTTTCTACCTTGAGATACATATTATTTATTATTCGTTTCAGTAACTAATTCTTATCCTGGGTTTGTTAGATGCAAACCATAATTGTGTTATAGTGTAACCGTTTCCACGTGAAGTTTGGATGTCTCTCTTTCGAGGTTTATTGTAAATTGCAGCATCAAAGAGTTTATACCTTATTCGTTCCGTATAATATGTGAGAGTTATTACCCAAAGAAGCTTTTCCCCGGTTAATTTATTGTAATAATCTATTGCCAATGTTCCATAACATACAAATGTTTCGCAAAATGAAGTGAGATTAATATAGATCACGTATCAAAGCTACCTTCCTGTAACACTGCGTACAACCGATGTCTGCTGTCCAAGACCGATCGGAGAAACCTGCACGTCTGCCAGCTTTTCCGCTAACAATGTCTTAATGTGGTGTCGAGGGACGTCGGAACATTTATACGTTACCGTGACGCATAATTTGGCTGTCAACGAGTGAGATATAGACGGCAATTTCCATCACATGGAGCTACAGGGACAACGTAATTCGTAGCGGTGCTGTCATCAGTACAAAGGCTATCCTCATCTTACTCAATTAGCGTATTACGCAGTCCTGTAGTGATATGTAGTCTTAAACTGAAATAGAGGAAAGGAGCGAAACTCGTTCTTGTTCTAACGTACCATCAATTGTTGTACGTGTTTGCCATGACATTCAACTGTAATCATTTCTAATGATAGAAAAAGTAAACATTACAAGTAATTTAAGCACATTTAAATTCTGACGCAAGGACTGTAATTTATCCCCCAGTAAACATATCTCATATGCCTAAGGCGAGGAGTTCGTAACGTACTGTAAAGACTCCTTTCTTACTAGGCTAATTACGGTTTAGCTCTACAGGGCCTTTATACTGAAATGTTTCCCCACACCACCTAGTATTGTCTTTCTATGTGTGTGAGTAACTGTATGTTCACTGTTGTGGGTAAATACATACAGCGTACACAGGGCGGTGTGTGAAAGTGATAGCGATTACACGCTTCCGCTGTTGTAGAAATCTGCTCCAGATGCTGCAGATACCGTGTTGAGCTGAAAGTGGTAACCAAAGTACGGAGAAATATTCTTCGGGGCTCTGTTGCATAGCAATCAGATTGCTTTCAGTTCTGAGAAATGTCCAGTTACTATTGTGGATTTGAATGATCCATGAAGTGACTTCTTTTCCGAAGAAAACATCGAACTATTTCACTAGAACTGAACGCTCCCGTCGGAACTGTCCTCAGCTGGTGTTTATTAGTAAATCACAATAGCAGTATATCGCTGGGTGTATAATAAGACGTACCTTCTTGAAATGAACAATATTTTATTGTTCTATTAACTGATTTCCTTCCATATGCACTTATATTTTACAATGTGAATCAAAAACTCGCAATAGCGTTGATTTTTTACATCACAAGAATGGCTCTCCTCCCCTAAAATTACTCTTAACAAGAACAAAAAAACTCTATATCCTAAGAAAAATTATGTGAACGCTGACCGCCACAGAGTAATAAACAATATCTTTGTCTCTCTCTCGCACTGTCACAGCAAGTTACGCAGCATGATACATCATATATACCCCTCTTGTGGACGAACGTTTTTGGGCAAAAACAAACACGAGCGTTCACACAACACTATATCGGTGATTGTTTATGACGCTGTATTAATGTCCACTAGAGTATTGATGTCCATTGTATTTCTTATGATATTTTGGTATTAGTGAATGACTATCTAAATGTAAATTATAGATTTGGGTGCATATACTGCTGACAAAGCCTGTGCTGAATTCCTGATGCAGCTTATATGCATAGCTTACATGCTTGCTTTTATTCATTTGTCGAGGATGGCATGAGATGTGATCAGAAACCTTTGTCATCATCACTCAAAGCTTCTGTCACTCGCCTTGGGATGTCTCAAACGGATAATCTAGCCATTCGGCCAAGCCCCACAAAGGAAAACCAAGGAAAACCTCGGGGTAGACTTACCATCCTCGTATTTCTCATTTGCAAAGAAAATTAATTGAATTACAATGAAAAAAAATATTTGAAATACGGATTTTTTTAATGAATTTAAACACTGTTCACAAAAGAAACACAACGCTGTTAATCTTCTGTGTCTTGAGGTGAACCGTCGACGCGTTGGTTTACGTCTATCTACGATTCCCTTCTATCTGTCATCTCCGGGTTACTGATTGAATTCTATTCTCGTTTCACCGTCTCCTCGTGGGTATTATGGTTTTCCGCATATGGTTAACATGAAAATAAGAGTCAGTGTAAGTTCCGTGGAAAAGGTGTTTGATCTATGCTGAGCTGAAATAGAATCTAATCTAAAGTTCTTTCTAATTCTCTGTTCTGAATTCGAAATATTCGCAAGTCGTAAGGTGTTCCTCATTTCTATCAACATCCCTAGAATGCGCTATACACAAATCCAACTGGTGCTGCCGTGTCAACTTATGCTCGTCATCTTTCAGATGGACTTTAACACTTGTTGATGTGCTTATAACTGAAAGGCATTCGCTCAGTTGGTAACTTCGCGAGCAACAATTGACATAAAATAATTTACATACACAGGTATGTTACAACAATTGTACAATTATAAAGACAATGTTCATCACAAAAGATAGAAACAAAGTAATAGGTGTCCTTTTAAAACTGAGATCGGGTTACCCCTTCCGAACAGCATGACTTCAGTTCAGCGAGTAAAAAAGCAAATACAAACATACACTGACATTGTTAAATTGACATAAGAAAAAATATCTTGCCATAGACCAGATTCATTTGAGTCACTAACCCATGGTCATTATGCATTGTGAAACCTGATTGAAGTTACTATCAACTGAATAAAAAAAATTTTAAAAGAAATCATTCATACTATAGCTAAATTCTCTGCATACTGAAAAGAAAACTTATCTTTACAGTGGAAAACAAATACATAATGTCTGCATATCTCTTGTACATTATGCCTGAAAAGAAAAACTAACTACTAAATAGCAAAAATAAACAAACTATCCTAAGTATGATTCATTGGTTTAATGAAAATTCTGCAATCAATATTATTTGATAAGAATAGTATTTTCAATCTTCAGAATCTTCAGTCATCATTAAATTGCTTTAACAAGTGATGAGGATACATTCCTTTCACGTTTCCATTCTTCACATCCTTCAAAACATAAGTTCCTGGATGGGGTATTTTGGTAATCACAAATGGTCCTTGATACAATAATTGCCGTTCCGTATTCTTCCTCTGTATAAGTGAAGCCTTAGGATGAGTTTTTACTAAAACTTGGTCTTTCACTTTATATGTTTTTATTTTTCCAAGTCGATTGTCAAAATATATTTTCCTTTTTCTTGCCTTGTCCATTATATTGAGTAAGGATTGTCGTACTTTATTTTGAAGGTCTATTTTGTTAATAGCTACTTTAGGAATTGGTCATTCTGTTCCTGTTTTCCAAACATCAGTTCGTATGGGGTGTATTCTGTCGTAGTATGTGGCATATTGTTTACAATTTCCTGAAAATCGTGAAGATAATCGATCCATTTGGGTTGCTGGTTGTGGCAATATGTTCTCATGAACAGGTTTAATTCACGAAAAATTCATTCCACGAGATTCGCCGAAGGGTGGTACACTGATGTTAGAATTTGTTTTATACCACAACGAAATCCAGTGAACATTGACCCATTGTCAGAAAGAATAGCCTCTGGTTTGCCTACCTTGACTATATAATCCTTGACCAGCTACTTGGCTATGGATGCAGCAGTAGCTGATTTTAATGGATAAAGTTTGACATACTTAGTGAATATATCAAGAAAAGCTGCAATATATTTGCATCCTCCCCTTGAAGATGGTAGAGGACCACAGACGTCGACCGAAATGATTGACAACGGTTTAGTGGGTATAATAGGATGTAGGAAATCTTTCACACAATAACTTTCTGGTTTAGCTAGCTGACAAATTTTACATTTCCTTAACTGTCTGTGCACTTTCCTGCGAATGTTTGGGAAGTAGCAATATGCTTGAATCTTCCGAGCACACTTTAATACTCCAAAATGTCCCCAAGTGATTTGGGTGTGCAAAATTAAGTCATTCTCATTCTTCTCAGGAATACACACCTTCCAATTATCTGAATCAAGATGCCCTTAAAAAACAAGACGTCGTCCTCAACTTTGTACAGTCTCTTCAGATCATCGTTTCCAGGCTTTGCTAAAATTTCCTTTATTGAATGCCAACGAGGATCTTCATTCTGCAGTTTTCCCATGTTCTTACACATGTCAAGAAATGTTTCCTATATATTCTATCAGTCATTATAAGAACATTAAATTCGGATAGATTGTCCGTGATGTTGATAGTTGACAAATCTCCATCTGGCATTCTGGACAGTGCATCAGCGATGAAATTATCCTTTCCGCTTAGGTATTTAATTTCAAATTGAAACTCTTGGAGTGAGAGCGTCCATCTTGCTAATCTGGGATGTAATAATTTACATGTTTGCAAAAAACTTAACGCTTTGTGGTCACAGTATACTGATGTCTTCGCTCCATATAAGTAATAGTAAAATTTCTTAAATGACCAGACTACGGCCAATGCTTCCCTTCCGGGGGTCGTATATGTTCTTTCACAAGCAGTTAAGAGTCGGCTAGCAAAGGCTATTGGACAGGAAGTTGATTTTATATCTATCATCTTTACTTGGAAGAGGCATGAACCTATTCCGATTTCCGAAGCACCTGCCATTAAACCGAAGTCTTGGCTCATATCTGGATGATATAATATTTGTGAATTGACTAAGGCATGTTTTATTGCTTCAAATGCATTCTGACATTGATGCGTCCACACCCACGGAGTATTTTAGCGCAACAAGCTGTACAACGGTTCTGCATTAATAGAGTGGTCGTGAATGAAACGCCTGAAATAAGAGATAACTCCGAGGAAGCCCTTTAACTGCCTTTTTGTTGTTGGAACTGCAAAGTTTTAGATTGCCTTTAGTTTCTCGGAGTCCGGTAAGATGCCTTTTCCATTTATAAGATGACCCAAAAATTTGATTTTATCTCGAACAAAATGGGACTTTTGCAGATTTGCGGTTATGCCAGCTTCCTTGAAACGTTCTAACACTCTTCTCAATAAATCAACGTGCTCCTTCCATGTGGTCGTAGTTATGAGCATGTCGTCCACAAACAAAGTTAAATTGCTTCGAAGTGCAGGTCCCAATGCATAATCTAGAGCATTTATAAAAACTCCTGAACTTACGTTTAGCCCGAAAGGTAAAACCTTAAATTGATAGCTTTTACCTGCATGTACAAATGCGGTGTACTTTTTTGATGGTTCGTCTAGAGCCACCTGCCAAAATGAACTTCTCAAATCAATATTTGTTAAGTATTTCATCCCCTCGAACTTTTGAATTAGCTCATCGATATTTTCCGGATGAGTTCGCACAGTCACGATAATCTTATTGATCTGCCGTCCGCCTAGCACGAGACGAACTTTTCCTCCCTTTTTCGAGGCAACATGAAGCGGACTACAGTATGGACTCGTCGAAGGTTCGATCAAATCCCATTCAAGCATCTGGTGGATTTCCGCATCAACTGCCTTTCGTTGGTGCCACGGTACTGGATAAAATATGCGGCAGAAAACTTGGTGTGGTATCACATCTAAATGGCATGTGTATCCCTTGATTACACCAGGTCTTTCTTGAAAGATTTCATGATATTCCTGTAGAAGATCATATAATTGCTTTCTTTGGTGTTGTTGCAAATATTCATGTTCTTGCACCTTTTCATATACCATATCTTCAGGATTTAAAACTGGTTGCAAGTAATTAATTTGGTAATACCGTACAGGTTGCTATGTATCCACTTTATTTGCAGCTTTCGTCCCTGACAATACTTTCCATGGGTACTATATTCCCTGAGAAGATTCAGTTGATGTTTCTGATCCATTATTGTAAAACTGGCACGGCCTAGAGAAAAATCGATATGCCAGTTTCTCTCTCTAAATTCACCTATACCCAGGATACAGTCCTCAACCAATTTTTCTATTACAAGGAACGTGCAATTTATAGCTACATATCCTATATCTAACTGGAGTTGAGTCTGCACTTTGACCTGAGAAGACTTATGACCAGTAGGACCTACAATTCTACAACACTGAACAGCAAAAATCGGTGGATTTGCTTTCTGAAGTATTCTTTGAAATAACTTCTCAGAAACGACATTTACTGCTGCTCCTGTATCTAAAGTAAATTGCACAGTAATGCCTTCAACTGCCGCCTGAATTTTCGCAACAGGTTCAGTGATACGTTATTCTTGACAAGGCATCATATCCTGCTGAAGTTCTTCTATTAATAATCTGCCATCATTGTACCGAAAAAAATTGACGCTTGAATTTTCGCCCCTGAAAACTTCCTCGACTGCATTGTCGGGGCTTCTGACAGTCGAGTTTAGTTTGACGATTGTCCATTATTAGTACATGTCTGCTGCGTTATGTCGGTTATTATTGGTGGTCGATTTCTCCATTCATTTGCATTATCATTTGCTACCCAACCCGAAGTTTGTGGTTGGTTGTGATATTCTTGGGTTGGTTGCTGATATCGGCGTTTTTGCTGCTAATTCCGTTCTTGATAGTATACTTTCCTCTTCTTAGTATTCTTCCTCCATTTCCGTTTATATGTTTGTTCACATTGTTGGTCATGATTACACTGGTCGGGATTTTCGTAACCAAATTTCACGTTTTTCTGGAAATAATTCACCTGTGGGTTTGGTGAATTGTGTGCAAAAGGTTTGTTTCCATACTGTTTGTTGTTCATATTGTATTTGTTAGGTTGGTAACTTGGTTGGTTATAGCGCATACGTGATTCTTCGAACAGAATGTCTATTGAATCAATGTGGCTAGAAAATCTTCCACATGTTGTTCAGGCACATGTAGAAGTTTTTCCTTAACTTCAAGTGGAAGTTTGCCCTTTAATATTTGAATGATATCCTGCGTCGGGATTGGTTCATTCCAGTATTTGCTTTTATTTATATACTTCTCGAAGTACTTTCTTAAAGATCCATTTTTGAAAGAAAAAGGTTGTGGGTCAAGAACTTCCTTACGTAGTCTTTCTTGTACTCCCTTATTCCAGTATTTGTGCAAGAAAGCGCGTTCAAATTGGTCATAATCTTGACACCAATCGGATGCTTCTGACGCCCACATCGATCCATCTCCATGTGTGAATCCTGCAATGTACATAATTTTTTGTTGCTCAGTCCATATTCGGGGAAATATCCCTTTAAATTGCTTGATAAATACCACTGGATTGATCGACTTCCTTTCGGGAATAAATATCTGGAATTGACGATATTTAAGCATTTTTTCTTCATTCATAGTCACAGGTGTATTCTGGTGGCTACTTCGCTGTGAATGATAATATCGATAATTTGTTTCTGGTTGATTACGTAAATATGCACCAATACATGTATATTGTTGCATGGATTCGGTTTCACTGGTTTCATCAGGAATAATGTCTGCTTTTGATAAACTGCAAGTAGTGTGTGCCCCTCTAGTATTAACTAGACCCTGCTGGCATGCTTTTAATGTATTTTCTATCTTTGCTTTCCAAGCACGAAATTCATCTCCTATATTCTCCTTAATCTCTTTAACTTCTGCTTTAGGTTGTTCTTGTACAGCTTCGTTGTTAACTTGCACGTTAGAAACCGTTTCTTTCAAGGTTTTGCTCTTTCGCCCAATCTTCAATGTCCTTATAGAATGCGATCTTATGTTCATTGAAAAGTTTCTCTACGTGTTTCTCGCCTTCGAGACTGAGAGTGTCTATCCTCCGAGTAAGCTCAATGACAGTTTGCTCGTTATCGTGCTTAATTGTATTCACGTCTTGCGTAATAGTGTTCTGTACATGAATAACTTCTTGCACTTGATGATTTAGTGTATCTTGACGACATAAGATGTCTTTGTATTTGTTTGTTAATTCCTGATACTGTTGTTTTTGTGTAACTATGAGTTGTGCCTGACTGCCAATCAAGTGACTCTGCTTTGTTTCCAAACTCTGGAATTTTTCAGTAATCTTATCATTTATTTCTTTTAGTTTATTAGATTGCTCCTGAGCCAAATTAAATTGCGCACTCTCCAATACTTGGAATCTACGATTCATGTCATTTGCAAAAGTGGATTGCGTAGTTTCCAATGCCTGGAATCTACGATTCATGTCGTTTTCAAACGTGGATTGTGCCGTTGCAAGATTAGATTGCGTGGTTTCCAATGCCTGGAATCTACGATTCATGTCATTTGCAAACGTGGATTGCGTGGTTTCCAATGCTTTAATCCCTTGTGTTATGACAGTCAAACTTGACATCAGCTGCGATAACAAATCGGTATTCTCAGCAATTGGCGATTGCACTGGGCTTAATGAGGATTAAACCGACACAATTTTCGGTACAGTCATTTCGTTTTCGCACGCGTCTGCGTCAGAGATGAAATTCATGTTGTTTGTTGAGTGCTGCATTTCTCGCTGGGCTTCTTTCGACATATGAATGTCGGAACTAGCAACCGTCCTATGCTATTTGGTGCAAAGAGCACATCCAGTCTCAGAGGCCGAATAACTGGTGAGGTACAACACTGAGAACGGTATTCCAACAGAATGGCTATTCCGATAGACGGATACGCCATGCATTCCGTTCCAAGCAAACTCGAAGCAGGGATGTAAATGAAGATACGGAGGCACCCACTGCAACAGCCTTCTTGCCTTATTTTGGCGGCATGTCGTCGAGAATAAAAAGAATCTTCAAAAAGCACCACGTTAAGTGTGTTTTTCGGCCATCGGCAAATTTGAGGAATTTATTGTGCTCCGTCAAAGACGACCTTGAACTTAGGAAACGTGGCGTGTATAAAATCCCATGCCAATGTGGAAAATCTAATACTGGACAGACATGCCGAACCGTACAAGAGCGTTGCGTCCAACACCATCGTCATACACGCCTGGAGCAACCTGATAAATCAGCGATAGCGGAGCATTGCCTGGACACGGGGCAACGTATGTTTCACGAACAGACGGAAATTTTATCTCCAGCGTCATCTTTCTGGGACTGTTTCGGTAAGGAGGCCATACGTATCCGCACGGCGGACAATCTTATTAACTGGGATGCAGATTTTCAACTAAGCGCCGACTGCAATCCAGCACTGGCTGCCATTAAATCAAAAAGAGGGAAAATAAGAACTTCCGATTCATCAAGTGACGCAACGTGTAACTGAGATTTAGTTCAGACTTTAACCGCAGGAGCTTCCGGAAGCACACTCATTGCCTATAGCGCACGCGCGGATGGCCTCTCTGCGGCTCCCAGCAGGGGCACCAGGTGCGCCGCTTTCCTCCAACTACGAGCGTCTTCCCGCGCACGCGCATTGCCTTCTTCCGTCATGATAAATTCCGACGCCGCCACGCGACTACCATCAGTCGCACCTTACAGCAGTGACAGCAGCAGCTACCACCACCTGACAATGTCGAGCAGTTGCAACGGGGAAATATTGTGCGTTACACAATACGATCCGGCGGTAAACCCGAGAAGCGTACTTGCAGCATCCGTTATATTTTTCTAATGCAGAACGTGACGCATTAACTTCTTTGTCTCTCAAAATGGTACTTGGAGTGGTGAAGTAGTACCAATAAAGTTCTAAGGGAGGTCACGTGATGAATGTTCGTTTTTCTACCATCAGTGCAGCTAACATCAAGTAGGCTTAGGATCAACAATAATATACGGCTATATTTACCAGTCAGTAATATCAACTGTATTTCTCTAGTCTACAACAGTTTCATTTTCGACCTACGTCATGAAATAGCGGACGGTGACCTGAAAAAAAATGGTTTTCATAGTTTTACGTGTGTACTGGAAAAATATAAGTTTATGTGTGACTCTGCAATAAAAATCTCCCCAGTCTTAGAGATCGTGATTGACAGCGAACTTTGTGTGTGTGTGTGTGTGTGTGTGTGTGTGTGTGTGTGTGTGTGAGCGTGTGTGTGTGTGTGTGTGTGTGTGTGTGTGTGTGTGTGACGCGGAAATAACGCTGTAGCACTTTATTTTAGGGTCCATTGCGCCTTTCACAGGTGACTCAGAAAAATAGTGTAGCGTGGGATTTAGATAGCGTGAGGCTCGAGCTGGGAGCAAAACGTGTGTCGTAGTTTAACAATCATTTTGTTGAGTATTGACCCTTCAAGTAGCAGAAGGTAAACCACTTCCAACAACTAAAAGAAACTTAAGTATGGCTAAAATAACCAATAACACAATTATCCCTATATTAATTTTCGAACAAATTCAGGTACATAACTATTTCAGTTATTGACACACAACAGAAAACCAGGCAACAACATTAATAATTTACAATGTTCTTCACTCGGCCAGACCCATTAACAGTCACTGTAAACCTTACGACACCACAGAACTGTTGATCTAATCTCGTATCAGTTACGTGATCTCCAACTAGGCCTACTCCTTCATCTACTTTTACTACTATCACCAAACAACTAAGACAGAGCTACTTACAATACTACCGACGATTCTGTCTGAATAACCTCTTATATAGTAACATATGTGCCAACTCATTCAGACAAAGAATAACGAAAGAAAAAAATTAGTACAACAGCAGAGAACAATTGGCTCAAGCACATAGGGTGAGTAACACAATACAATATTACACTCTTACAACTACTAGAGGAAACAACTGATTTACTCTCATCTCGATAAAAATTCAGTATCTGCTTAATACACCTAATCACACCCAGTGCATGTAATAACACAGTTATGTCCACACTGCCTCACAGCACACACCATCACAAGCCCCACACCCCATAAAAACAAACAACTGGTTACACAGCACGTACAGACTTCCGTACACGAAGTTGTTTATGAGTGGCTAAAGAAGTCGTTTGTTAGTGGCTACATTCAATATACAGCTCACACGTAACACTGCACACAGCCTCAGGCACAATGCCACCATGATGCCACCATCAGATGTATAGGCACTCAAGTAGTGCTCCTTAAGTCATGCAGAAGCTGTTCCATCACCTCCATTGGAATTGCTGTGCATGCATCAGGAAAAGAAAGCAACAGCTACACTAGGCTGTTGTCCTTTGTCACTCCAACAACTAACTAATCCACCACCTATGGTTGTCTCCAGCTCAGTCACAGTGACACACTTCGTACTCACATAAGCATTGCATCCGCCCTCCAGCAGCGTCAGCATGACACGATGATCAAATTGGAATCTGAGGAAATAGCTGTTTCCTAGACACGGCACAGTAGTCGAAACTCAGCAGCTTAGAGCACACCAACTCTCGTTTCCATAAAAGAGGCAGAAAGTGGCTAGCAGTTTTTTTATTGTTTTAAGTATTTAATCAAACTTGATAATAATCCTGCCTTGGGCATGGATGTGTGTGATGTCCTTAGGTTAGTTAGGTCTAAGTAGTTCTAAGTCTAGGGGACTGATGACCTCAGATGTTAAGTCCCATTGTGCTTAGAGCCATTTGAACATTTGAATTTTGATGGGATGATAAGTAGTTGGCAAACGCAACGCAAATTTTCAGAAAAATTGTTTGGAAAGAAGGACAAAGAGGCAACAATTGTACAAAAAGTCCTCTTTCATCAAAACACACTCAGCAAATACTTTTCTGGAAGTGAGTGACACGCACCAATAGATCGTCAAGGTTATATTTACCCATGTTGTCTAAAGTCCCACCCACAGTCAACATGGAATAGATTCTATTTCTCTATCGCGATGAGTAATTTCGATTGATACATTTATATTCGTAAAGTACATTGCCTTGTCCAACAATTTCCGCTCTCGACAAGGTAGGTTTCCAATTCTGTTCTGTGTGATATCCTACGAAGAATCCGTAACTAAATTCATGAAGAGGACTTTCCACAGTTATTAACTGCTCATACTACCAACACATTTTGTATGTGTTAACACTGCAACGTGCTCTGTGCCAATCTCACATTCGCTGGAGAATCCGCCTGCTGCTCGTTGTTGGACACTCTGTATCATTTTCGTACGATGTAACTCAATTGTTGTATCAACATAGGCTTTCTATCGCTAATCAGTTGAAACGGAGTGAACATCCCTAAGGAGGGCAGCCACTGAAGTTAGACAACTGTTGAGAACCCTTTGGTAATGGATGGAATACTTGAGGAGGAAAAGCAAAATATTTCTCCTAAAGAAAAAAATTACAGCAATATACACGGATAGGCCAAAATATTATGACCATTGTTCACTGAGAGACTGAGTGCAATGCGTTGGCTTTGCGGGCACGTTGTGCGGTAAGAAAGTATACAAGCGGAGCAGCAGTATAGATATGGAGTCTCAGCTAGATGGTAAATGTTCTTATACGTGTTACCCACTTAGAAGGACAAGTAGTTTGACGAGGACGGAGGCAGGTGAGGGGGTAGATGGAACATACTCCTTAAGCCACACCTCTTTCTATTACATAGGCCGATCGCAGATTCCACAGGCCAACAAATACACACACACACACACACACACACACACACACACACACACACACACATATTCTGATCTAAGTGTCCAGTGTCAAACATATGGCTCATTTCACTTAGACTACCTTTTTATCTCATAGGTCAAGGTACACTTGGCGAAGACTGTAATTTGATCTATGCACCCCACTTTCTGCAAGGTACACTGGACCGTCACTTTAGGTTCTAAAATGCTTTCGTTATTGTTCCATAAGCTTACAAAACCCATATAGGCTACTTTATTGACCTATTTCATCCTTTTCTAGATCTACAATACGTATTTTATAGTAACGTCTGACCGAGCGAGGTGGCGCAGTGGTTAGACACTGGACTCGCATTCGGGAGGACGACGGTTCAATCCCGCGTCCGGCCATCCCGATTTAGGTTTTCCGTGATTTCCCTAAATCGCTCCAGGCAAATGCCGGGATGGTTCCTCTCAAAGGGCACGGCCGACTTCCTTCCCCGTCCTTCCCTAAACCGATGAGACCGATGACCTCGCTGTCTGGTCTCCTTCCCCAAAACAACCAAATAGTAACGTCTAAGATAGTAATTTATCTAGATTCATTGCATACCGATTATAGTATGATTGTAGACTCTTTGCATCGGTATATTTGCCTCGATAAGCAGTTTGGCGTAAAAAAACTTAGCAGTAGTTCTCGCCATGTCTTTTCGGTTCAAAAAAGGAGTTGGTCATTACTCTTCTTTAAGCCTTCGTTCTGGTAGTAGTGCTCGTTCTGTGGAGACTTATTCTGTATTCTGGAGTGATGAGAAATGCTTTATTCTGGAGCTATATTTGAAGAACAGACTGTTTGGATTAATCAACTTTACCATGCGGGAAGCTGTGATGTTGAATGACTGCATCAGATTACCAGCATGACAGTTCCAAGTTAATTTACTGCGACGAATTGTGAGTCAAGTGTTTGTTAAGCCGAAATTTGGTTTCTTTCTGTACCCCAGTTGTACCCTGCATTTATATTTAGTGGTGTAGGCAATGAGAGAGAGCAAACGATTAGATACCGAGAAGATGGTCACCGCATCGTTCCTCAAACATATCTGTTTCGACTACATTATTCGAGAAAGACAAGGTCGATTTTGTGTATGATATCAGGCTCTTTTTTAAAAATTAAATATGATCACTATTCCCACTGTGAAATTGTAATTTTGTGTTACCATTTTTTGGAGATAAATACATTAATCTTAATCACACATGCTCAACAGTAATTTCTAATCTGGCTATTTCCTGTCTTTATGTTTTGGTTAAATACATGAAACTCAAACTACGACCATTTTGTCAAATGTAGATTAGATAAATAGCGACGGAAACGAATGACGTCTAACGATTGCAATAACATACCATGGGATAATGGTGCACACAGAGGAGATAATGGGGCAGAAACCAACTATTTGGCAGTAAGTTACTTTCCAGGCATCAGGCAAGGAAAGGCTATGTTGGCTGCCACATGTGGTAGCACCAGCTCACGTTATCACATTCATTTTATGGACGAGAAAATGATTCCTATACACATACTTAATTATTGTATTCATTGTGAACAGATGAATACAGGTTCAGGAAGATACTTGCGTTTCACTTATGAGCTGAAATAATATTCTTGGTTAGACAGTGCAAGTATTTAACTGGACTTTATGATAGCAGTTTATGAACAGCCGTTTTTCTTTTAATTAAGAATACAGTGTAATTGTTATGTTTTGTTTGTGAAGTTGCAAATTTAGAGTCAGTGAGGGACGTTAGGACTACCAAGGGATTGGGGAGTTTTAATGAAAAGTTTTACGATTAATCCTAGCTATCTTATTTGGATAGTGATACAAAGTCATATTTAAGCACTTTCCAAGTGATATATTTTTTTTACTGAAATTTTGATTTTCCTGTTTACTGATGCTATTGACAATATACTGTGAATTAGACCCTCCATTGTTTTCTTAATTGAATAGTTTTCAGTAATATTATCGAATTCGGAGGGTACATTTTTCATGCTGAAGCCCTTCTGGAGCGCCAGCGATTCGTAGTTGCAAATTGCCCTCACTAATGTCTGTGCTAGCTATTCACGTTGCCTACTTTGGTTTGGCTCCACAGTCTCTGCAAGGTACCACAGAGAGCTTAGCCAGTATTCTAACACAAGAAGTTGACAATGTGAGTGTAGTAATCGGACAACGAGTCTCATCTGCTGAAGAGTAAGTGATTGATGTTAACTCTTTCTGTACCAGTGTAGATATACCTCATTTATGAAAAAGTTGAAGATCCTCCAAAACATTATGATGACCTACCTAATCATCTACTAGAAAACAAGTATAAACGAGCTTGTGAGAACTGGGGTACGGAAGGCAAAGGTGAACTTCAGTTTTTTGGGAGAATTTTAGGAAAAAATGTTTCACCTGTAAAGGACGCTGATGCGATCTGTTATTGAGCACTGCTCGTGTGTCTTGGATCCGTATAAGGTCTGATTGAAGGAAGAAATCGAAGCAGTTCAGAGGTAGGCTGTTGGATTTGCTACCGGTAGGTTCGAATAACACGTAAGTGTTACGGAATTGCTTCGGGAACTCAAAAGGGAAACCCCGGAGGGAAGGCAACGTTCTTTTCGAGAAACACGTTTGAGCCTGACTGCCAAACGTTTCTACTGCCGCCAACAAACACTGAGGGTAAGGACCACGAAAATACACAAGAAATTAGGGCTCATATGGAGGCATACACATAGTCGTTTTCCCTCGTTCTGTTTTTGAGCGGAACATGGAAGGATATGACAAGTAGTAGCACTGGGTGACCTCCGCCACGCTCCGTATCGTGGCTTCCGGACTATCTATAGATGTAGATGGTTTTGAACAAACATTTGAAATAAATATTTGCCCTCTTCTAACTGTATCCGACATATAGCTCTGTGAAAATCACCCAGCGTCAGTAGCCTGTCTTTCATCACCAGCACTCAAATGCGAAAACAACCAAAGCGACATTAGGCTACTTAGTGTTGTCTTTGCTGACCATTTTAATGCGCACGTAACTTCCACTTGGGTGGCGACTAGTCGGTATGCGTGTGCCCAGGTAAGGGACAGTAAGAGTGGGCTCAGATCAAGAAAACAGCAGTTGTTTACAAGTGCTGCAATGTGCATTACAGTTCACGGTGGCGTTTTTGAGCAGTCTTGTGACGTACACAATTAAAGACAACATTATAACACATTGTTTCATTTATTGACACCTGAATTTCTCCTGTTGCCTTCATTTTCAATAGTTGTCTCAGGGACTGTTAAGAACATCCCACACATTCACATGACGTATTTTGCTCAGAATCACTAATACAGCCGTTCCTCAAAGCAGGTAAAATTCATCTACATGGACACCCTTCAAATCACATTCAAGTGCCTGGAAGAGGGTTCATCGAACCACCTTTACAATTCTCGAATGTTCGAATCTCATACAGCGAGTGGAAAGAGTGAACACCTATATCTTTCCGTACTAGCTCTGATTTCCCATATTTTATCGTGGTGATCATTCTTCCCTATGTAGGTAGGTGTCAACAAAATATTTTCGCATTCGGAAGGAAAGTTGGGAATTTCGTGAGGAGATTCCGTCGAAACGAAAAACGCCTTTCTTTTAATGATTTCCAGCCCAAATCCTGTATCACTTCTGTTGCACTCTCTCCCACATTTCGCGATGATACAAAACGTGCTGCCTTTCTTTGAACTTTCTCGATGTACTCCGTCAGTCCTATCTGGTAAGGATCCCACACCGCGCAGCAGTATTCTAAAAGAGGGCGGACAAACATAGTGTAGGCTGTCTCCTTAGTAGGTCTGTTACATTTTCTAAGTGCCTGCCAATACAACGCAGTCTTCGGTTAGCCTTCCCCACAACATTTTCTATGTGTTCCTTCCAACTTCACTTGTTCGTAATTGTAATACGTAGGTAGTTAGTTGAATTGGCAGCTTTTAGATTAGACTGATTTGTCGTGTAACCGAAGTTTAACGAGTTTCTTTTAGAACTGATGTGGATGACCTCGCGCCGGCCGCGGTGGTCTAGCGGTTCTGGCGCTGCAGTCCGGAACCGCGGGACTGCTACGGTCGCAGGTTGGAATCCTGCCTCGGGCATGGGTGTGTGTGATGTCCTTAGGTTAATTAGGTTTAAGTAGTTCTAAGTTCTAGGGGACTTATGACCTAAGATGTTGAGTCCCATAGTGCTCAGAGCCATTTTTTGATGACCTCGCACTTTTTGTTGTTTAAGGTCATCTGCCATTTTTCGCACGGTTCAGATATGTTTTCTAAATCATTTTGCAGTTTGTTTTGATCTTCTGATGACTTTATTAGTCGATAAACGACAGCGTCATCTGCAAACAACCGAAGACGGCTGCTCAGATTGTCACCAAAATCGTTTATACAGGGTGTTACAAAAAGGTACGGCCAAACTTTCAGGAAACATTCCTCACACACAAAGAAAGAAAATATGTTATGAGGACATGTGTCCGGAAACGCTTACTTTCCATGTTAGAGCTCATTTTATTACATCTCTTCAAATCACATTAATCATGGAATGGAAACACACAGCAACAGAACGTACCAGCGTGACTTCAAACACTTTGTTGCAGGAAATGTGCTCCGTTAGCGAGGATACATGCATCCACCCTCCGTCGCATGGAATCCCTGATGCGCTGATGCAGCCCTGGGGAATGTCGTATTGAATCACAGCCGTCCACAATACGAGCACGAAGAGTCTCTACATTTGGTACCGGGGTTGCGTAGACAAGAGCTTTCAAAAGCCCCCATAAATGGAAGTCCTGAGAGTTGAGGTCAGGAGAGCGTTGAGGCCAAGAAATTGGTCCGCCTCTACCAATCCATCGGTCACCGAATCTGTTGTTGAGAAGCGTACGAACACTTCGACTGAAATGTGTAGGAGCTCCATCGTGCATGAACCACATGTTGTGTCGTACTTGTAAAGGCACAGGTAGAGTATCCCGTATGAAATCATGATAACGTGCTTCATTGAGCGTAGGTGGAAGAACATGGGGCCCAATCAAGACATCACCAACAATGCCTGGCCAAACGTTCACAGAAAATCTGTGTAGATGACGTGATTGCACAATTGCGTGCGGATTCTCGTCAGCCCACACATGTTGATTGTGAAAATTTACAATTTGATCACGTTGGAATGAAGCCTCATCCGTAAAGAGAACATTTGCACTGAAATGAAAATTGAAACATTGTTGGATGAACCATTAGCAGGAGTGTACCCGTGGAGGCCAATCAGCTGCTGATAGTGCCTGCACACGCCGTACATGGTACGGAAACAACTGGTTCTCGCGTAGCACTCTCCATACAGTGACGTGGTCAACATTACCTTGTACAGCAGCAACTTCCCTGACGCTGACATTAGGGTTATCGTCAACTGCACGAAGAATTGCCTCGTCCATTGCAGGTGTCCTCGTCGTTCTAGGTCTTCCCCAGTCGCGAGTCATAGGCTGGAATGTTCCGTGCTCCCTAAGACGCCGATCAATTGCTTCGAACGTCTTCCTGTAGGGAAACCTTCGTTCTGGAAATCTGTCTCGATACAAACGTACCGCGGCACGGCTATTGCCCCGTGCTAATCCATACATCAAATGGGCATCTGCCAACTCCGCATTTGTAAAAATTGCACTGACTGCAAAACCACGTGATGAACACTAACCTGTTGATGCTACGTACTGATGTGCTTGATGCTAGTACTGTAGAGCAATGTGTCGCATGTCAACACAAGCACCGAAGTCAACATTACCTTCCTTCAATTTGGCCAACTGGCGGTGAATCGAGGAAGTACAGTACATACTGACGAAACTAAAATGAGCTCTAACATGGAAATTAAGCGTTTCAGGACACATGTCTACATAACATCTTTTCTTTATTTGTGTGTGAGGAATGTTTCCTGAAAGTTTGGCCGTACCTTTTTGTAACACCTTGTATACGTAAGGATCGCAAAGGTCCTGTAACACTACCTTGGGGAACGCCAGAAATCTGTTCTGTTTTAATCGATTTCTTTCCGTCAATTACTTCGAACTGTTACCTCTCTCACAGGAAATAACAAATCATATCACATAACTAAGTCGATATTCCATAATCACGCAATTCCACTACGAGCCGCTTGTGTGTTACAGTGACAAAAGCCTTCCCCAAATCCAGAAATACGGAATCAATTTAAAATCCCTTGTCAGTAGCACTCAACACTTCATGTGAATGAAGAGCTAGTTGTGTTTCACAGGAACGATGTTTTCTAAACCCACGTTGACTGTGTGTCAATAGACCGTTTTCTTCGAGGTAATTGATAATGCTCGAACACAATATATGTTCTAAAATCCTGCTGCATATCGACGTTAACGATGTGGGTCTGTAATTTAGTGGATTATTCCTACCACCTTTGTTGAATATTGGTGTGACCTGTACAACTTTCCTGTCTTTAGGTGGGGACCTTTCATCGAGCGAACGGTTGTATATGATTGTTAAGTATGGAGCTAATGCATCAGTATACTCCGAAAGGATACTAATTGGTATACAGTGTGGACCAGAAGACGTGCTTTTATTAAGTAATTTAAGTTACTTCATTACTCGGAGGATATTTACTTGTACGTTACCTATGTTGGCTGCTGTTCTTGTTTAGAATTCTCGAATATTTACTTCGTCTTCTTTTGTGAAGGCCTTTCGGAAGGCTGTATTTAGTAACTCTGCATTGGTAGCACTGTCTTCTATAGTATCTCCATTCCTATCGCACAGACAAGGCTGCGGACTTCCCAATACAACTACGCTCCCTTCGACTCAGAGTTGCAGTATTCAAAGTTTTGGCTGGTTTCGTTGTCTAGGGGTTGGGGTACGTAGTTGCCGCATTACGAGTCAAATACTGCTGAGTCTACAATATACAACATGAATCGAATGGTCGAAGGTTCCTATCACTCGGCAGTTGCGAATTATGAATGTAACATATAAATTTATAAATGAAAGATTGTAACTAAATGAAATCTGCATGTATTACCGTAACGGCTTTAAATGATGAGTACGATGGTAGAAGTACTTTTGAGAATGCGGTATATTTCTGCAAAACTCTTATTGGTGTCAATGGTCCAGCAATTAGATAAAATGTAAGTTGAATAACAGGGAAGCAATAGATTCCTACTGCACGTAATTAGTTGTGAACGACAACATAGCTCGCGACATATTCACTTCTAAACGCACACTACGTCTTCCTGCAGAAGCCATGGAAATCACACAGGAGTAAAAGTCGGCACTCCGAAGTATTTCTATCTCTCGCGATCACGCGCAAACTGCTCCACTCCAAGGCTTTCCCGCGACTGTGCGTCCGCCGCGCCGTCCAGCACTTTCGGTGTTCCGTCCCGTCCTGTCCAGCACTGCCTCCTGTGTCCAGCGCCGTACTCTCCCTCGCGCCACACTCCCGTGCCGTACCGTCCAGAGCTCCCGCCCTGTTCCGAACTGCCCCCCGTCCTCTCCAGAAACCATACTCCCATCCAGTCTCCCCATTCACGAGTGCTGTCATTGGCTAGAGTGCTCGTGCCATGTCTTCATGCCAACGCACAGTCACACAAACATAATGAAACATTCTCGAAATACTGGATTTACTTTTAAATGCCTTGAAATTAAATAATTCTTCCTACGGCTCGATCATAAACACGCTCTAACACGCTTTATTAAATACATAAACAAATTAAATAAACATACATCAAAGGAATACAACAAAACGTAGGCCAGAAGCCTAATGTCTCTGTGCTTTCTAAAACACAGTAAACATTTGACCAATTTCTTTATGAATAGTATATATCGGATATAAACAAAACATAGATAAATAAATATATTTATGAGCACGCTGCTACCGTTTTTTCGTGTCACTGTGGAGAACTTACGGCCTGACTCGATCGATAGTAATCGGCAACTTTGACCTCCAATAACCCATGTACTATTTAAGTTACATGCCTGTAATTGATAAAAATTTAGGTTTACACTAATAGCTTTCTAAAAACGCGGTGATTGACTAAATCGGATGAGCATTTATATTTTGGAAATTCGTTGCTGGGTGTTACTTGGCTACTATTAGTTTCTATACGAACTGGAAAATGTCTGCCATTAAGGTTTCACAAAGTCCGCCATCTTTGGCACTCCCGGCATAGACATCTCCTTCATCGACACAAAGCACCGTCCTCGTGACAGCGGAATTCCCAGCCACGCGGCTGGACCACGCGCTGGGGCCACCCCTCTCGTCCGGCTAACGTTCGCCACCACGTGTTTGCTGCCGTTCCCCGGCTGGCCGAGCGGCCCGTGCGGCCACGCCAACTTAGCATATTTTCAGGGCGTAACAATTCGCACGTTACCTCACAAGGCATTGATTGTTTCTTGCCGCTAACATACTTCATATTAGACCACAATCTCTTTGGATATTTTGCCAGGTTTCGAGACGAAGTTTCTTTGTGGAAGCTGTTATAGCCATCTCACATTGAATTCCGCGCTAAACTTCGAGTTTCTGTAAAATATCGCTAATCTTGGGGATTTTGCGTCTGTTTGAATTTGGCGTGTTTGTTTCGTTTTTTCTGCAACAGTGTTCTAACCAGTTTTGTGTACCAAGGAGGATCAGCTCCGTCGTTTGTTAATTTATTTGGTATAAATCTCTCAATTTATGCCGATATTATTTCTTTGAATTTAAGCCACATCAGGTCTACGCTTATATTATTAATTTGGAATGAGTGGAGATTGTCTTTTAGGAAGCGTCAAGTGAATTTTTATCTGCTTTTTTGAATAGGTTTACATTTCACTTATGTTTCGAGGATTTGGGGATTACAGTATTCAATCTCGCTACGACAACTCTGTATTCACTAATCGCTGAATCCGTTTTGATACTCGTTATTAACTCAGGATTATTTGTTGCTAAGAAGTCAAGTGTGTTTTCACAACCGTTTACTATTCGCGTGGGCTCATGAACTAACGGCTCGAAATAATTTTCAGAGAATGCGATTAGTACAATTTCGGATGATATTTCATGCGTACCTCCGGAATGAAACATGTATTTTCGTCAACATTATTGTCGTCAACATATCGAGTGTAAACCTTTCAACAACTGTATCATCTGAATTGTGAGATCGGTAAAAGGATCCAATTATTATTTTATTCCGGTTGCCAACAATGACCTCTGCCCATACTAACTCACAGGATGTATCTGCTTCAATTTCGGGACAAGATAAACTACTTCTGACAGCATCAATCACGCCACCGCCAACCGTGTTTAGCCTATCCTTTCGTAACACCGTTAGGTTCTTCGCAAAAAATTTGGGCTGAGCTCATATCCGGCTTTAGGCAGCTTTCAGTGCCTGTAACGATTTGAGCATCAGTGCTTTCTACTAGCGGTTAGAGCTCTGGTACTTTTCCAACACAGCTACGACAGTTTACAACTGTTATACCAATGGTTCCTGTATCTACGTTCTTCCCGTGTTCAGCCGGCACCCTTTGTGACCAAAGCCCTTCTTGTGCTTTCCCGAGGCCCTGTAATCTAAAAAACGGCCCAGTCTACGCCACATAGCCCCTGCTACCCGTGTAGCTGCCTCCAGCGTATAGTGGATATCTGACTTCTTCAGCGGAACCCGAAACCCAACCACCCTTTGGCACAAGTCGAGGAATCTGCAGCCTAAACGGTCGCAGAACAGTCTGAGCCTCTGATCCAGACCCTCCACTCGGTTCTGTACCAGAGGTCCGCAATCGGTCCTGCAAATGGTCAGCTTTGCTTTCGTCTTGCAAGCAAGACTGGCAGCCTTTACACTTCTGTTAGCCGCTCGAAACCAGAGAGAATCTCTTCTGATCCAAAGTGACACACATAATTGGTACCGATGTGAGTAACCACCTGCAGTTGGCATCCGGGGGGAACCTTTCCACTTCTGGAATGACTCCACCCGGTATGCACACGGAGAGCACAATGGTTCCTTACTCTTCTTCTCAGCCAAGTCCCTAAGGGTCCCCATTACGCGCCTAACGTTGGAGCTCCCAACTACCAGTGATCTGCGATTGCCCGCATCTTGCAGGCTGAGTCGTTTCCTCTGAAACAGGACAGGCGACAGCATCTGGCTCAGCGACAGTGTCAGCCACAGACAGCACCTGGAACTTGTTTGTCAGACAAACTGGGGAATCCTTACGTGCGGCCGCCTGGGAAGTCTCGCCGCCTGTTTCGCCCTGGGCGACCTCCCACTCGACCACAGATGAAGGGTCAGCCTCAGTGCGAGCAGTAACTGGGTTTGCCACCGGCGAGGACCGATCGGAGGACTCTGGCGTGCTGGACGCCCGTTGGATCCCCATGGCCAGCCCTCAACAGTAGTGCCCATCCACCGCAGCCTCAAGCTGTCTAACCGAAGCCATCACAGCCTGAAGCTGAGAGCGAACTGTCACAAACTCGGCTCGCATCCGCACACAACAACCGCAGTCCCTGTCCTGACTCACTCTGTATAAGGCTCTCTAATTTAAGTATAACCTCTGTTGTATCTGGAGACATATTCATACATCACCGCTGAAGGATTCTTCTTAAGTTTAGGCCCTACTTTTGTATTAAATTCCCTTATTATTATATAGTAGTATTTACTGTACCTTGTCAGCTTCTGCATCTTTCCACACCTTACTATTTTTTTGGATGTTAGTATGCTACTACATGTACCTAACTGATATCTATGGAATAACTGTTACGTATTTTCAGAATATCTTCCTAGTGTAATGAGACTTCCTTCGTAGATACTTTGTATAATAATCTATTTATTTCTTGTTGAAAATTCAACCTGCACCTATAATTTCTCCTGTACTGTTCATTTCAAGTAAAACATTGTCACAATCTGTATTTACTGCCATTTCCATTTCTCTGCAGTATTTCTGATAACCAACCGATATCTCATTTGACCATCTTAAATGCCGTTTGCAACACAGATCTTCCGACCCTAACGTTCTATAAATTTTCCCTAAGAAAAAAGTAGATCACATCAGTACGTCGCTTTAAGATTTTATCAGTTGTTATCTATGTGGCTAAATGTCATGGACAAACTGCGGATACAGAAGCAGCTGTGTGTATTCCGTAGCCAAAAACCATTTCCTGAGTTACATCACGCTAATACTCCGAATGCACTTTCACCCATGCTACAACCCAAGTACTCGACCGTGTTGGTTAAATCTAGCGATGCCATACAACCCTGTCAGGCCACAACGTCTTGACTCAGTTTTGCTTTCGGCAGACTTATCACCATCCTAAGTACTTACTGAATCTTAGAAATTCTTGGGATCTAACGATAATTTTCCTGTTTCACACATTTTTGGCAGCAGATCAGTCAGTCTTCTAGCTTTTAAACCTTGCACTAATGCTAGTTACTTCAGTGAATGCTGGTAGCCTTTTCTGAGTCGAATCCTTTTTTTGTCGTTGGTATCTACAAGCACATAGAAACGTTCTTCTTCTCTTGCCATATCTTGGAGCAGGTCTCCTTCCTGCACTTTAGAGAATGCCGTACATTAATAACTAAATCTTAACACATCTCTGAAATTACTTTTAATTTTTGTGAAGGAAGCAATTTATCTTGAGCCCAGTGCTTTTACAGTTTCTCCTTGTCTCTCCTTTACACATTGTGGTTTGTTGTTTTCGCATTTTCTTATCACTCTTCATTCTCCTTCTCTTCCAGTTAATAAAGCCTAGTTAGTTGCCTAATTTCCCTGGTTTTATTTATCACAATAACAGAGCAATTTGAAACGCTAATACGCTCTTTGGTTATCCTGTTTCACCCCAATTATCTGAACGAGAACATCCTGAATCGCTTATCCAGATAGACGACATATTGAATTTAGTTAAACTGTACTAAATGTTTCATGTAGTGCTTTACTTCGATGATTCTTCGACATTAAGTGCCAGTCTCCAATCCCAAGGGCAAAAACTCCCCTAAGCGTCAGTCCAATACTTCACCTTCTTTTATGCACAGTGACATTGACAGAGTGATATTAATTGTGTTGAAATGTGTGTGAATTCCTATGGGACCAAACTGCAGAGGTCATCGGTCCCTAAACCTACACACTACATAAACTAATTTATGCTAAGAACAACACACACACCCACGCCCGGGGGAGGACTCGAACCTCCTGTGGGAGGGCCCTCGCAGTAGATGACATGGTGCCTCAAACGCGCGGCATTGATTAATTGCTAATGAATTTGAATACCCTAAAAATTTTTCAAAATGTTCCGAAACTTGTTAGTTCTTTCGTTCCGTCTGTCCCAGAGTCTCGAATGCTACAGACAACATTTTGATGTCCCATAAGTTTCCTCAGTGTAGTCAGTATATGCCTGTATTTTCTCCTATAGTTAAAATTTCTCTGATACTCCTAAAAAAACAACCATTAAAACATTCACCACATTTTTCCACATTTATAGCAAATTGAAGCGACACATGTAACTATTCCTGCTTTACATTGAGACACGCACGTCCACGTTAATGATGAGGAAGTGTGAAGAGAGTATTTTTATGTAGTGGATAACTGTAGCAGATGTTATGACCATTAAATATGAAATAATCTGTTATCTGCCACTCTTGCTGGTGATCGCCGTTTCCTTAGTTGTCTGCACCAAGTAATAGTTCTAGGCCCATTTATATTGTACCACACAGCAGTCACGTCAGAACGTTTATATTCCTTGTGGCATGAAATAATGATGATCGCCGTCTGTTCTAGAAGCGATGTATTTATCGAAATTGCCGCCGTTTAGCACCGTAGAATTCCATTTCTGACGCAAGTGACAGGTAATTGTGTAAGGCTTCTGGACAATCAAAGTCAATTTTCTCTACCAGACCAATTCAGAATCTGCGTTATGACTGTCTCTGCAGTAAGTAATTCGAGAAAGATAGATTTTTCTCAGACAAATAATTCTGCTTTGACGACTGGAGCATGAATTCAAGTTGTTTCACTCAAAGTTTAGGAGTACTAAGAGTTATACGAAACATACTAATTATACATTGTTATTTATAGGAGGGATGATTGTGCAAGCGAACAAAGTAAATTCCTACATTACGTTTATATACATTAGAGGCGTTTAAAACGTGTTCACAACAAAAGACTAGTATTACTATATGAATTAGAAGATAGTTGTACCAAGTGAAAAATTAAATATGTATTGATTATACAAAAGTGGGAGTTTATGTTGGGCAACTAGTTTAATAAATGGCAGATAACTGACAAGTTGTTACTGCAAGCTCGTAGGAAGCAAACAAAGAAACCTCCAACAGGAAAATGAAACATCACACAATTAGTATTATTTAGGAAAATACGTTTAGTTTTATCACTATGAGGCGCTGTTCAACGGTATTGCAGACCCAAAGACTCATTTTTGTAAAATGTCTGTTAGACCTTAAGATTGCGTTTCTCTTTTTCTTTCTGTGATTTTCAAAGCGACTAAATTTTGTTGCCAGTCGAAAGCAACGAAGCAGGCCAAGAGAAGTGTGAAGAGGTGCACGCAGTGATGGACTTATAGATGCACGTCTTCCACTGGGCCTGATCTGTTTAGGGTGATGGTTGTATTAACAGTTACTGTAAATCATTCAGCAAGGAAAAAATTTCTGTCTATATCATTTATATCCGATAGTGATTTTCATTTATTCCATCTGCTATGAGGATGGGCTGTGGCAAGCTGCAGGACTTACAGTCAAAGACGTTTTTAAATTTAAGATATTCTCGTCTGGTAGGCCGCTTTTTATTTCCTTCTAAAATAATGGTCGTTTCGACCTTCTTCAGAATGTTTAGGTGCCCGAAATTGCAAGAACACTGTCAGAGACCAGAGTTGCGTTCTCTTATAAAGAGGTGTTTTCCCGCGTTTGTGCTGGAGAAGAGGGAGTATTAGTTAAAATTCCTGTGGCTGCCATTGGGTGGGCCATCGTCATAGGCTAATATCCCCACGCTGACGCAGAAGAAGGGGCGTCATTGGATAGAAAGGCACTATTCCACACTTACGCTGGGGAAGGGTTATTGGTTGAACTTCCTCCTACTGCTGTTTGTTAGCCATCATCATTGGCTAGATGCGAAATGGACAAAGCAAGAGAGGGGGGATGTTTACCCATAATATTATTGTCCGCGGAGGTGACTTGCAGCTCGTTGTTTATATTGCTCGCGCACCGCGGACGCATATTCACTTCCTTGATGGCTGGTAGCCACGATGCTGGAAGCCTATAGCCGTCCTCTCAATTGAAATTACGTGAATTGTAGGAAATTTCAACCGCTTCTTGAAACTATCTTCTATAAACGTTGGTTTCCTCAGCCAGCACATGTACTTTATTAAAATTTATGTCAAAGCCCCATCTCATAATGTTCCACTACTGCCGATTTTACACTTCGTTTTAGCTGCGTGACCCTTTCGTGTTTCTGAATGCGTTCTTTACCTGCTCTTTCCGTTTCGCCTATATACACTTTGCTGCAGCCACATGTCACTACATAGACGCCTGCATTGTGGAGGCAATCAGATGCATCAGTTTCTCGTCGAAAAAAGTCTTTTATTTTGTTTTGTCTAACGAAAGCTGTCTGGATACCATTTTTCTCTAGAATTCGCCTTCTGCGGCCAGTGACCCCAGAAACGAATGGTAACATAACGGAGTGAGAAGGTGATTCATCGTCATTATTATTAGCTTCATTAATATTCCTTCTAAAAGCCCTGTCGATTGAACAACTATTATAGCCGTTTGCCTTCATTGTCCTCTTTAAAAAATCCAACTCCGATTCCAGGCTGTCGTCATCGACTATTTGTTTAATGTACATCGCAATTCAGTTATGATGTTAAATGGTCGTGTACACCAGCAGGTGAATACGTTTGCCAGCCGGTGTGGCCAGCGGTTCAAGGCATTTCAGTCTGGAACCGCGTGACCGCTATGGTCGCAGATCCGAATCCCGCCTCGGGCATGGATGTGTGTGATGTCCTTATGTTAGTTAGGTTTAAGTAGTTCTAATTTCTAGGCGACTGATGACCTCAGATGTTAAATCCCATACTGCGCAGAGCCATTTTTTGAATACGTTTTATCTTGTGTTTTAAAAAATCTGGATGGGCTGCAGCAGAATATGAACATGTTCATAAGCAGTAGAGAAAGTCATTAACGGTAAGGGTAAAGTTAATTTAATCTAGCGAGTTCTTATTGAATTTAGACTTCATCCTGATTATAAACATAATATGGATCTCAGGAACAAAAGATCTAAACAGTTAACAATCTACTTTTCCAGGTACTTTATTTAGAATGTTGATATTGTTGTACTTAGAAAAACTTTTATATTAAAAGTTTAAATTTCTTGAACTCTTTCATGTATTACAATGATGAACTTTAACAGATCATATATATGAGTGGGTGTGCTTGCATGTGTATTGTAGTTTATTCTAAATTATGAAAAGTATCATCAAAGCATTTGAATTTTTGTTGAGCCTGTTTCATTAATGTCATTCAGCAGATTTTCACAGTTAGCATTCTGTGGTTTTAGAATTCTTGTTCTTCTTATGTAGACGTCTTGTGTTCTTTCTTCGTTTTATGAAGTATGTTGAGGTTACTTTGTGCGTTTTTAGATAGATATAGTACATATTTTAAATGGGGCGCTATTGAAGAGGTGAGTGTTGTGTTGTATCGGAATGTGTTGATGGTTCTTTGTCTCTTCTATGAAAGTTGACGACTGTTTGACTATTCTGCTGAAGCAGGCGATTACTACTCATGAGTTTATATACATGAGGATGAGAGTATATCCTTTCTGGGTCTTAGGTTTTGAGGTAGTCTGTGCCAAACTTTATAGTTTTTCTGGAATGTAATTCTTATTTTACGTGGTCTGATGATTTGCCAGTGTTTTGGAGATATAACCGAAGAAGCAGAAACAGTGTATTTTCCAGTTTCCTAATAGTTACTTCGTTTTATTTTATTTTTTATTTTTTTTCAGCTAAATAGTCTGATGGTGTGGATTCATAACCATTTATGAACATGTGTTTAATGATTCTCACTTCACTCTGGAGGTTCTCATTACTCAGTGGGATTTTCGGGCTCTGTGAATCATTGCACATTATGCTGCTAGTTTGTGCATGTAGGGGTAGCACCTTGGCTGCAGGTGGAGATCAAGGAAGTTAGTGGTATTGCTTATTTTCAGCTTAAAGGTGATCTGAATATTCCTTTCTATTTTATTGAAGGTTTGGAGAACGTCTTGGACGTTTTCTTTGTTCGTCTCGTAAATAACAGGAAATGTATCATCTACATATCTTCTCTGAGTTTAACGTTGAATGCATATCGGCGTTTTTGTGACAAATTTGTTCTGTAAGGTGGCTGAGGGATATTTCCGCTGTAGTTACTGATACTATGGCATCCTTAGCTAGCCCATTTGATTTTTTCTAGACTTTTTCAACGAAAGATATGTATACTTCAATAAGTTTTTCGACATGTTAATCAATTCAGCGAATTTTGCTGGTGTGACCTTCTTGTCTTTAATTAGTTTCCGTTTGATAATCGCTACTGGGCTATGATTGAGAAAGTGAAGGTCTAGATAGATCATTTGGCTTTTGTCAATTTTGTGTATATCTTTCAGATCATTGACAGATGCAGGCTACTTTTAATGGATAGTTAGTTTCATACACAAAGTTATCATGTAGGTTCTTGTTGATTTCCTGTAGAATTTTGTATGCAATTAAATCATTCAGCTACACCAAAATCCTACCATCAATTTCCAAACTGAAGTTAATACCCTCCTAAAAAACATTAACTTCCGACTTAAGGAATAACATCGCCATTGCATAAACATAAATCCTCTAGAACCACACCTAAGATTTTAATTGGAAGATTGATTGTGATAGAGAGCTTGTCTACAAACCGTCCTGTGAACACAGCTTCTGTCATCTTGCAAGAGTCTACAGCATAGTCATCATGACGATGCGAAAGAGACAGAAGCACTTCATACTAACTTCCCGATTTACGTTCACTGTAATCTGAAAGAGTATGCCCAAATCATGGTACGTATAACGCCCCACGACAACATTCGACCTTAACGACAGCCTCCACACAGTGTGGGTTTGACGCCTTGCTTCATTTGCAAAAAGGTACATTTTCATATAGTTGCACCATGCTACACGTCACCAATCAGCAACTGTTCTGTTGCATATTTTATGTTTGGCCGATTGAAAAACTTTAGCTTTATGTATCACTATGGAAAACGGCCTTTAGCTAGGAATCGACTTTTAATATCCTTCAAATGGCTTTACTTTCACAATGTTAACTAGGAAAGCGTTTAACATGGAGTGTCACTCAATGACAGTAGCCATTTCGGTCTTGTTTGCAACCGATTGTCATTGAGATCAGTTCCCCGTTCCCTGCTGACAAGTGACCTTCACAAAACTATTACCATGCTGTTTTACTGGGCTGTGACTGGTACACATAAATCATCATCATCATCTCATCATGTCCACCTTGATCCTGAGATCCATTTAACGCCGCTCTTACTATTCCATTCTTCCGCTAATTCTATTTTCTGTTGTCTTATTAATGCTGTGGAAAGTTCACGTTGATGCGCTACCAAACTTCATTCACGGTATGGCCATGGTCACATTCAAATCATTAGGGTTGATTGCCCGACACACACCTTTTCACTGCCGTGATTTACGTCATGTTTTCAAAGGGACCAGAGTGCCAATTTAAGGGTGTGACACATTTTCTCCTGAGAACTTATCTACCAGTGTTTAAGAAATGTAACAAAATGCTTCATTACGAACGAACTGGTGTAATATTCCACAATATTTCATTTATTCACAGATCGGTTTTACGCTGTTGCAATCATCATCAGGTACACAGATAAATAAGTGATGTAGCGAAAGTTTGTTAGTTTAAAGATTTTGAACTATTTCATCTACAGAGTGTCTCCATTTCCCTTGAGGAAATATTAGATTTAGGGATCTAGCGTGTACTTTTATTTAACTGAGAATGTGATGCATGATTATTTAATGAAAATAAAATGTGTGACACATTAACTAATGAACTATATGTCAAATTACAACAAATGTTCCTCGAAAAAACAAACTGAAAATGAACTTTGGTGACACGGTCCCACATTGTGACTAAACAAAGTACTATATTCTTCAACAGACCGTACATTGTAAACAGATTTGTTAGTAAGGTTAGGCAGGTGAGTGAAGGAACCGCGATTACATAATTTTTTTGCGGGTCAAGAGAAATCATAGCAACTAAAATAAAGGAAAAAAATGGCGCTTGTGAGTAAGGGGGCTAATTGACAACATGGCTTGGATGCTACTGTAAGCAGTACCTACCGTCAGAAGTGGCGCGTAAGGAAACTGTGTCAGGTCATTCAGTATAGAGTTGTTCGAAAAGAACGAACAGATTTAAAACATTTATATCTTCCAAGTTGCAAAAGATAGCCCCATAGTTCCATCGTTCCTGGACAGACTACAGTTTAAAATTTGAATAGTTCGGGCAGACGTTCCAATTACAGTCGCATTGTCGCTGTTACTTTCTCGATGGAGAAACCTGTGACAGAACTAACCTGTCTAGACACACTTGAAAAATGCTTATTGCCTCAACTTGAAGATGATTCAAATGATTTCATCTTCATGCAAGGTGGCGCCCCTCCTCATTTCTCTAAGTACGTCCGTCGTTACTTGGATGACACCATTCCAGGACGTTGGATTCGAAGAGGAGGAGCAGAAGACGAACATCGTCGCCGGTGGTCCTCCAGGTCTCCTGACGTCACGTCTTGCGACTTTTATCTGTGGTGTTACGTAAAACACTGCGTTTTTATTCCCTCTTTTCCTGGCACTCTTGAACGTCTGCGACGTCGCATTGTCGAAGGTGTGAATTCGATAACGAGAGACCATCTGCTTCGTATGCTGCGGGAAACAAGACAACGTTTTTATACTTATCGTGTAACACATGATGCTTACACTGAACGCATAAAAATCTGAACTTTCCTCTTTCCTTCTTCCCCCAAGTAACTCTGGCCTTCTATAAACTGACGCTTTGCAAAAGTAGACTCTCATTTTCTAAACTTATAACTTCCATGCTGTTTCTACAGGCTTGTGCGTATCACATTGCCAGACTGACATATAGAATTGGCCACGATTACAAACGATTTTGTATATTTGTGTAATATGATGATGGTGTAACAGCCGCGAACTGCTTTGTGAAATTAATAACGAATATTGTAGAATGTTAGACCAGCGTCGTGTATGCTTTCATTCACAATGTGTAAATTTCTCAACCAAGAACCGAAGGAGATGTCAATGCAACGAAGCGCTTCATTTATTTCTCTAAACGGATAAGATTTATAAATCTTTTCTGTTGTTTATTTAAAGCCAACAGTACTATTAAACTCGTACTATAATGGCTTACTCATTTCGGAAGCTAGAAGTCGGAACGGCTATTCCCCCGAAAACAGTCAGCAGGACCCTTTCTCTCTGCCTCTGCAGTCAGGTCATGTACCACGTGGCTGCATAGCGCGCAGGCTGCGGGTCGCTATCGCCGGCTGCATACGCGATTTGTCAACGTCGGCGGGACGGCGTCGTTCCTCAGATAAACTAGGGCATTCGTCTTCCAGAAGGGCACGCAGCGTTAAGAACACTGTCACAGTCGTCTGCCGGTTCCTTGGGTGATTTCACTCTGTTCCAATAAGCTGGGAGCATTTGTTTTAGAGAAACAACACAACATAGTGTTTCGATAAATGCGGCTCTACGTAAAGTTAAAAATATAGGGATATGTAAGCTCTCACTGAAAAATCATCATGTGTAAAGTAGACGGGAAATGATAGTCATTTTCTGTAGGTTTAAGATGTGCGAATTACTAATCACTCTACGAGATGATGATTCGTATTTAACCACAAGTGTCATAGAAAATTTTGAAGATCCTACAATCACTTGAGACTACATTTATGGAAAGGACCTCTTTTAACAGTAGGTTAAATTATGAATACCTAATTAGTGTAACCATTCTTAGCTACAAGTATATTTGAAAGTTCGCTTCCAGGTAATATCTCACCTCGTGTCAAACCTTTAGAACATATTTTAAATTGGTAATGACTTCGTCATACAACAATGGCGGGTGTGATGCAAATAGTGGACTGGGTGTCGATTTAGAGCAGGGGCGTACAAACGTGCTTGTGCCGGTATGTAAACCCTTTACTGTGACAGAGTTGGGGCTGCTGGATAAAAAATACCGTGTCATGAGACAAGTTATTATTCAGAACTGGGACACTCCTGC